>NW_015632029.1:50321-53370 GCF_001515625.1 Sinocyclocheilus rhinocerous
ACACACACGCACAGAGACACACACACACTCACTCACTCACTCACTCACACTCACACACACACACACACACACAGATTCACCATCACTATCAGCACTGGTTACTCTCATAATTATTGGTCAACTGATATGGATTTTTTGATGGTCGAAATAAAGCAATATATATGGAAGCCTGTCTCTGCCACTAAATTTAAAAAAAAAAGGTAACTAACTTTTTCTCTCACAATCCTGACTTTTTTCTCACAATTGTGAGTTTATATCTCGCAATTCTTAGTTTTTTCTCACAATTCTGAAAAGTTTAATTCTGAAGGGAAAAAAGACTGATATTTTCTTGCAATTGCATATATAATTATTTTTTTTAAATTAACTATGTGTGATACATATATCTACGGAAGCCCGTTTGTGCCAATGATTAAAAAATAACTGCGACTTTTTATCTCACAATTCGGACTTTTTTGCTGCAATATTGACTTTTTTCTCAGAATTGCGAGTTTATGTCATGCGAGTGTGTGTGTGTGTGTCTCTGTGTGTGTCACGACTGAGGAGAGGAGTGAGTGTGCAGACAAACCCAACGCAACCAGAGAGAAAGACAATCCATTCACTCTGATGCTTTTCTCTAAAGCGCTTTACATTGCATTGAAGGTAAACATGTTATCAGCTCATGCATTCCCTGGGAACTGAACCCATGACCTTGGTGTTGCAAGCGTCATGCTTTAGCAAATAGACAACATGTCTTTATATTGCATTGTCCTGCTGCTTGGAACAAACACACAGTGTCTGATTCATACGCAAATTACTCTTAGCCTGATCTTTTGAATGAATCAGTCAAAATAATTCTAAAATCAGTCTCAGACTCGACTGAATCAGTCTGAACAGCTCTCGACTTCATCACTGAAACTCTGTCATGTCCAAATGAATCTTTAAGCATAACTGATTCGCATCCGTCTGTGTCTCACGCTGAGGATCTGTTGAATCACACAGACACTGCGTCTGATAAAGCTGCAGATCTCAGTAAATTAACCTTCCATTATCTCAGAGACACTCTGCTTCTAAACCAGAGAATGAGAGCGCACACAGCAGAGCTGACAACAACAACACGGTCCAGATAACCGGTTATGACAGAAAAATAAAACGCAACCAGAGAGAAAGACAATCCATTCACTCTGATGCTTTTCTCTGAACCTATGACCTTGGTGTTGCAAGCGTCATGCTTTAGCAAATAGACAACATGTCTTTATATTGCATTGTCCTGCTGCTTGGAACAAACACACAGTGTCTGATTCATACGCAAATTACTCTTAGCCTGATCTTTTGAATGAATCAGTCAAAATAATTCTAAAATCAGTCTCAGACTCGACTGAATCAGTCTGAACAGCTCTCGACTTCATCACTGAAACTCTGTCATGTCCAAATGAATCTTTAAGCATAACTGATTCGCATCCGTCTGTGTCTCACGCTGAGGATCTGTTGAATCACACAGACACTGCGTCTGATAAAGCTGCAGATCTCAGTAAATTAACCTTCCATTATCTCAGAGACACTCTGCTTCTAAACCAGAGAATGAGAGCGCACACAGCAGAGCTGACAACAACAACACGGTCCAGATAACCGGTTATGACAGAAAAATAAACAGACTTATCAATGTTAAATGTTACTGTATCTAGTTGAGTTTATTTTCTAATCAGAAAACTGACAGGTTTATAAATGCATAAACAACATCAGAAGTGATTTACCAGCTGGACACAAACAACACATTAGTGCTGCAAGAAAACAATTCTTCTTCTTCTTCTTATCAGTATTATTATTAATTTTTATTATAATTTAAATATAATGTTAAATTTTTATTTTATATGTAAAATAATTATAATAATATTTTATTTTATTATAATTTAAATGTAATTTCTATATTTTTATTTAGGTCTATTATTATTATTATTATTGTTATTATTATTATTACTAAATAAAACTAATATTTCAAATATTTTTATAGTAATATATTACGGTAAAATAAACAATTCTAATATTTAAGGAAAATAATATAATAATATTTATACTGTTTATGGCCGTCTTGATTGCTTCATTTTAAAATGTTAAACCACTGAACTTTTCAAACAATTGATTTTGTTTATTCAATCATTTTATTCCGATTAATCGTGCAGTTTACGTTGTTTATTACGTAAAATCCGAAGAAAGCGCAGATTGGGAAGATGTTTTCTGGCTGTCACGGGTGATGAATGAGTCGAGGGAACGAGTTTAGAGATGCTTTACATCGTAGGCAGACTAATGAGACTTTATTCTGTGAGTTATCACAATGCAAAACACTTCTGGAGACTACAGACTTCTGCTGGTGAGAGCAAACACACACTCACACACACACACACAGGCTGGTTGATTATGTGAGTGTGTGGGAGATGTGGCTGAGTTCAGGAGACGGATGGAGGTCAGGCACTGTAACGCTGGAATGCACTGCTAGCGCCAAGCTAAAGCGACTCTTTCTGACAAACGCTGGAGCGTGAGCAAACATCAGCGTGAGGCCCGGCACGGAGAGAGTAACGGCTCTGGGTTCAGGCCATGTTTAAGAGTGTGAGTGATGAAGAACTCTAATGAACAAACAAACCACACCGGCTCAAACACAGAGCGATGGCCACCACACACATGCACCTAAAACCTCCGTCAGACGCTTCCAAAGCACAGCATCTACACTGCGAGACATGATGCTCAAAGAAGCGCTTGTCTTTTTCAGTAACAAGTTAAACATGTTAAACCTGTGGGTCATTTCTCTGTATAATGATGAGTGTTTCCAAACAGGTTTCCCTCTTCTGCCACCCCAAACTCTGGAAGTTAAATTACAAGAGTCCAACAAAAATCCTGTTTATTAACTTAATATATCTAATAATCCTCAAAACACGAGAAGCTGCACTGCATGTGATTTTGTCTAATGCAAAGAGACTGATTCGTTCACTTTTCAGATCACATCACAACACTCACACTCACACACACACACACTCTCTCTCTCTCTCACACACACACACACACACTCTCTCTCTCTCTC
>NW_015632029.1:53630-58773 GCF_001515625.1 Sinocyclocheilus rhinocerous
CACACACACACACACACACACACACACTCACACACTCTCTCTCTCTCTCTCTGTCTCACACACACACACACACACACACACACTCACACACACACACACAAACACACACACTCTCTCTCTCTCTCTCTCTCACACACACTCACACACACTCACACACACCCCCCCCGCAGACAGCTGCATCTCATGAGGAATGTGAGGAGCCGAGTGCTGGGAAACACTCCATATAAGGCCATGGAGGTAGAATCCTGCTTTTATCAATGGGAGGAGCGTGTTTGCTCCACTGAGCCTGAGCTCTGTCCCGCTCGCGCCGGATCTCAGGACAGGACAGGTGCTGCTGCGGAACGACTGCATCTGTTCATCATTCACACTCAATAAACCCCACACGCCTTTCACAGAACAACAGCCGTCGTTAATATTATGAGCTAATGTGTTAAATCTGCCGTGGGCCATTTCTCTGTAAAATAATGAGTGTTTCCAGACAGGTTTCCTCAGGCTCAGACATTATGCAAAAATTTATTTTTATCTTATTTTCTAGTTAAAATATCTAATAATCCTTAAGCACCGCATGAGATATTCAGATTGTTTCCAGTGATTCAGAGCATACAGTAAGACATTCACAAAAATGACGTCTTAATAAACTTTGCTAGTATTATTTCACTTGCTTTCCACATATTCAGATTGTTTTCAGTGACTGCGTGTTTAATACAAGTGACAGATTCTTTCACTTTTTCTTTTTTGACTTGTTTGTAATTAAAACTAGCGAAAATATATTCATATTAAACAAACAATCTGAATATCACACGCAGTGCAGTGTTAAGCAATTTGTTTATTTTTATTCAATTATTTACAAATTTTTTTTTACCGGAAAATAAGAGAAATGACACCAAATAAAGCGTATAAAGAAGTAGTTTTTGCAGTGAATGTCTTACTGTATGCTCTGAATTCATGCGAAATGTAAAATCTGTGGTTAATCACATTATTGCCAAAAATTATTTATTATTAAGATTATAATAATTGTGTCTACCGACAGTACTAATTATATAAATAGATAAATAAATACAATAATTTACATATTAATGATAATAATAATAATATATTAATAGTTTTCTTTTAATTTTGTTAAAGTTTCAGTAATTTTGTTGTGTTTTATGTTTGTGTCTATGTAGTTTTAATTATTTTCTATTTCTATTTCAGCTATTATTTATTTTATTTCAAGTAACAAAAAAAGTTTTTAATGGTTTTAATTTAACTCTAATAAACCTGATATGTATTCATAGAATATATGTGATGCCAATCCCAATCACAGCTGAATAAACCTATTAACTGCTTCTATTTACAAACACAGCATGAGATCTGACACATGCATTCTGATCAGTGAGATCAATACTTCATCCAGACCGAGAGCACAAGTAAACATGAGCTGTTTGGGTTCCAGACGGCGCTGAAGCTCTGTGTTTGACTGGAGAAACGCTGCAGCTGAACGTCTCGAAGAGCTCTCGCTGAAGCACCGTCATTTACAAGTGATTCATGTCTGACCGGATCACATCAACAGACTCCAAAGAGAGGGTCATAACCAGTGCAGCACTATTTATACTCACTATCTGCTGGAGGACGAGCGAGGAGTGCAGATGTGAATCACTCTAGTAAACACGGTAAAGACGCAGATGGACCGTCTGGAGAAGAGGCAGATCAGAAGAACAAACACGCGCCGCAGACGGGAGGAATTAAATACTGGAGCGCTTCGATATGGCAACAATAACTCTTCAGCGTGTAGATTTTGGACCGACTCGAGAGTCTTTGTGATTCATAGATTCTTATAAAATGGATAGTTGATTCTGATTGGCTGAGCCGCGTTCGAAGCTGTTGTAAATGACTCTACAAAGTAACATACACTTTGTTTACGTTTGTCTGTTGCTCGGCAACCACTTTGTTGCAACCACAACTGTCTCTGAGGAGCTACATTGTTTGGTGGAAGAATACTGTTTTTATTAATATCATTACACTTTATTTGCTCTGTTTTATTTTGTGAAAACCACAACTGTTTCTGAGGAGCTACATTGTTTGGTGGAAGAATACTGTTTTTATTAATATCATTACACTTTATTTGCTCTGTTTTATTCTGTGAAACCTTACTACGTATATGGAATAACCGTTTTATAAAAGCAATAATCCCCTTGAAGCCGTGGTTTACAGTGAATTTAGAACAGCTAAGGGGCGTTGTTATGCGAAAAATGGTTATTCCATATACGTAGTAAGGTTTCACAAAATAAAACAGAGCAAATAAAGTGTAATGATAATAAAAACAGTATTCTTCCACCAAACAATGTAGTACTTTGTAGAGTCATTTACAACAGCTTCGAACGCGGCTCAGCCAATCAGAATCAAGCACCGGAACTATCTGTTTTATAAGGAAAGACGAGGCCCAGCAGAACATCTCAATTCATGAACGAAGAGCCGCAGACTCACCTTGGTTTCTCCCAGACTCTCGGATTCGGACACCTGGTATGTGAGATCGGTCTCCTCGAAGCCCGTGGCACTCATGCGCTGGTCCGTGGACGGGTCGGAGCGCGGCGGAGAGTCCGGAGAGTTCAGGCAGGTTTGGATCAGAGCTTTGCCCGTCTCGCTGGTGATCATGGGCTGCAGCTTACGCGTGGCGAACGTGTAGACGTGCCCCGTCTCGCTGGCCACCAGCAGCAGGACCTGAGTTCCCGTGAGCGTGGAGAGCTCGTACGCCTTCAGAGACACACACACACACACACATCAGACCTCACAAATCACATGTCTAGAGTTTGAGCTCAGGCTTTTAAATGTCAAATCAAAGGAATAGTTCAAACTAAATGATGTAGATGAGTTTGTTTCTTCATCAGGTTTGGAGAAATGTAGCACTGTGAGGGTGAGGATATTTTCAGAAAACTGACATTGTTGGGTGAACTATTCCTTTAAAGTCAAGTTTTATGAAATACAGATCACGTTTTGGCTTGCTTAGATGGGGACACGTAATATTTCTCAATAACATTATTGACTTGTATGATGACATCACTGTTTTCTCCAGAGCTGCTTTATAGATGAATTGAACTCGATCCATATTAATTGATGAACTTCACAGTTATTAAATTGAACTGAATCAACAATGAACTGACTTTAACTGAAATATTGACTATTGTCCACTTTTTTTGTTTGCATTACTGAAACGTTATTTTCTTGTTTGACACTGTAAAGCTGCTTTGACACAATCTGTATCGTATAAAGCGCTGAAGAAATAAAGGTGGCTTGACAGATTGTTTCACATTAATAAAGAGGAAAATAACAGTGTTGCAAAGTTACAGAAGTTGTTTATGTATGGAGACTGAACTGATGTTTGTAATGGCTCTGACATGATGGAGAATCTAACATCAGTGTTTACTAACAGATAACCGGCGGAGACGGTTTAACAGGTCCAGACGAGCGTTCGCTCCAGACGCAGCTGAAACCATGTGAGATAAGACTCTGTTAATAGAGCTGCTGGTCGAGTCCATCAGTTCTGAAGAACAAAGCATCATGTGCAGAGATCTAGACTAGAACCCGAACACCTTCAGTCATCACCAGTGCCTTCGTTAGATCAATGCAAACACACTGTCATTTCCACATTATTTCTCAAAGTGAGACTTCTGATTCATTAGTCGCGATCGCTAAATAACTGAGACTTACAACATGCAGTAAACTATAAAACTAGCCGCGCTACAAACCAGAGTGTTTATAATACATTCACATAACAACAAATACCAGTTTAGAACATCAAGCAGCATAACAGACTGTTCTCGTGCAGCTCAAATAACTGGAAGTACATTTGAGTTTGATATTCTTTATGATTTTTAGGGGGTTTTATGTTACTACATTATATTTATGAAATAATTATAATCCATTTATTAGCTGTGAACCACTTTTTGAGCACAGACCTGAAACTTAAGCTGTGGTGAACCTTGAATGCTTTTAAAACACAGACTTAAGTTCAGTCGGGTCTCTTTTTAAAGAAGACACTTCAAGATTATTGCTGAAGTGAAAAGTCAAAAAAGTGAAACAAAAAAAAATTTGTTACAGAGGTTTAAGATTATTATCATGATAAATGCACAGAAACAGTTGTGTTCCAAATTTGAGGTTGATATTTTCAAAAATAAATAAATAAATAATTTTTTTTTATTTAAATAAAAAAATAATTAATTAATAATATATATAGGCCTATATATATATATATATATACACACACATATATATACACACACACACATATATATATACACACACACACACACACATATACACACACACACACATACACACACATACACACACACACACACACACATGTTTACGACCCATGTGTTTAGGGTTAGCTGCTTCACTCACGAGCTTGAACGTAACGATGGGAAATGAGACGCACACAAACTCTCTGGAAGGAACGTTTGGTCTAAAAATTCTGTGAGTGACACGAGGAGGAACTCTTCTGTTGGATTACGCTAAAATGGCCAAATCACTGATGAACGACAGCTTAACCGTTTCCAGATTGAACAGGCTCGTGTGCGCTCCAGATAACGGCTGGCGACAGGTTCAGAAAAACTCTCGTTCCTTCACTTTCTCAAACCGTAATGAATGGAAGAATTCCCTTTCCTCAGGAAGACTACCAGCAGCTCTCTCCTTCCAATCCATCATGAAGATCAGGAGGAGGACCCGAGAGAGACACCCGCCACACTTCGGTTCAGCTGAACCAGGAGCTGATGAAAGATCCTCAGACCTGCTGAACTACAGCCAATGACGGGGACTGTTACTCCATCTTAAAGGAATAGCTCAGCCAACAGTGAAAATGTGCTCCTCTGCAGTGAATGGGTGCCGTCAGAATGAGAGTCTAAACATCACAATAATCCATGGCTTGTAAACGGTGCTTGATCTGTGCAGATTTCTCTCCTGATTCAGAACACTTTTTCACTGGAGGAAGCGTTATTATAGACTCTATGGTATTTTAGTTAAAAGCGTCTTAATGCTGGATGTGTTTCAGCTTTTGTCTTCTCCAGATGTTAACTGATGGACTGGAGTGCTGTGGATTACTTGTGGATTATTGTGATGTTTTTATCAGCTGTTTGGACTCTCATTCTGACGGCACCCATTCACT
>NW_015632029.1:62824-66476 GCF_001515625.1 Sinocyclocheilus rhinocerous
CTGTGCTTGATCTGTGCAGATTTCTCTCCTGATTCAGACCAGAACACTTTTTTACTGGAGGAAGCGTTATTATGGATTATGGCCAAAATTTTTGTTAAAAACGTCTTAATGCTGGATTTGTTTCAGCTTTTGTCTTCTCCAGATGTTAACTGATGGACTGGAGTGCTGTGGATTACTTGTGGATTATTGTGATGTTTTTATCAGCTGTTTGGACTCTCATTCTGACGGCACCCATTCACTGCAGAGCATCCATTGCTGAGACACTGATGCAGTGCTACATTTCTACAAACCTGATGAAGAAACAAACTCATCCTGATCTCAGATGACCTGAAGATGAGCACATTTTCAGAAAAATATAATTGTTGGCTGAACTATTCCTTTGAAGTGATCGTTCGCTCAAAGACGAACGTCTTGTCATCATTTACTCACCCTCATGCTGTGGAACTCAAAAAAGGAGATGTTGAGCGTAATGTTCATGCTGCTCTTTTACATACAACAATCAAACACTATTTAAGTACTATAAAAGCATTTCTAATGATTTGAACCTACTGTATATTCTGTGAAACATATTAAACTAAATACAGTGCATGAGTAATACGGACTATTGTAATAGTGCTTTGTGGAATTTGAATTTTTGGAATAAAAAGGGCTGCATATAGATTTTTTTGAAATGGTCGTTTTGTGCTTTATGGGGGAAAAAAACATGCAAGTTTGGAACGACATGAAGGTGAGCAAACAATATGAGAATTTGTGTTTAACTACAGTAGTATTGCTTTAAAAACGTTCCCAAAATGTTTACTTTCTAAGCATCTCCTCAGTCGTTTCGGCGGCCTGAGATTATGTGGGTCATGATGGTTGGAGGTTTGTGTGTAATAGAGAATGTCAGTGGCTCGTTCTATTTAAAGCTCACAGCCCCTCACGTCTGTTGTGACTTCAGATCACCTCCCGAAGGATGGGACACCACAGAGAGACTTCACGAGCCGAAGAACAAGACCCACGCAAACCCACTGCTCCAGATACCCCTGGAGACCTGACGGCCTATTTTCTCCACCAGGAGTAAAAACAGAGTGACATTCAGCAAGAGTCCAGAGCTCTAAACTAATGTGGAGCAGCTCAGAAGAATGACAAGCGTCTTGAGTACTTTTTCAAGTGCCCAAATCAGGGCCTGCGAGCCAAAGTGGGCCCATGATGACTTTTGATTTGGCCCACCATCCCATAAAAATGAATAAAATATTCATTTATAACAAAAAAAATGTTTTTTAATATTTTATTTTACATTGAAATTAAAAAAAAATTAAATATTCACTTTTTAAAAATGTTAGAAATTGTATCGATTTTAATATAACAATTGGATTTAACGCAACATTTAATTGCAACATTCAAAAGTCTTTAGCTCTAGGAGAAACAACTGGTGTTACTTTTATGACGTTCTTTCCTGTCGCCTTTACACGCGCTCAAATGTATTTTCATTTCATTATCCTATTCAGTTCTCTAGCAGGACTCGAACCTACAAACTTTCAGTTACCAGCCATGATCTTTAACGTCGCCAGACTGCATCAGAATACCTGAAACACGTTTCAATGATCTGCTGGCTGATGATGTTCAGTTTCTCACCTTCTTCATGATGCCCGTCTTCCTCTTGCTGAAGGTCGTGTACCGGCGCAGTTTGTTGTCTATAAACTCCATCTTTATCTTCACTCTGCCGCGGGTCTTCTTGCCCGGTTTCGCTCCGGCCGCTCCTCCCGCGAGCGCCGCGGAGGGCAAGCCGGCCTCCTGTCCCACCATCGCCGCCTCCATCTCCGCTCTCTCCCGCTTGACGCCGCCTCCCCTCCGGTTGTCCCCGATTGACCCCATGGGCTCGTTCTCATCGCCCGAGTCAGAGTCCGCGTCGGAGCCGCTGCACACGTGCGGGGGACCCTCTTTATCCGGCTCGAATCTCCCGGGCATCCCGAGCCCCATCGCTCCAGCCTGCAGCGGCCCCAGTCCCCGCGCGAACCCTGTGCGGACCCCGGCGCCCATCAGCACCGCGCCGTGGCCTGCGCTCTTCCCCGCCGCTGATCCGGCTCCACTCAGAGCCGCTCCGGTCTGGCTGGATAACATCCTAGAAACCGGAGAGAACGATCCGTGTGACGGCTGCGGAGCGCTGAGGCGGCAGTCTGTGAGAAAGCGAGTTCCGAAGCGGCGCTCATACACAAACAGAGTCTGCCAGAAACTTTGAGAAGTGATGCTGAACCTAAGCGCCTCCAGCCGGCTTCACTCCCACTCTCTCTCTCTCTCTCTCTCTCTCCCTCTCTCCTGGAGCTCCGCGAGCGATGAGCTTTCTCTAAAAGGAAAACCGCGCGAGCGCTTCCGCGATCACTCCGCCGCGTCATCTAGTGCGCCGCGAATGCGTGAAATCAGCGATCTTCTCCGCTCGCGCGCCGCTGCCGCTTCAACTCCGCGTCTCGCCGCTGACAGCTGTCAATCACCGCCGCTGATGAGACGCTTCGCAGCACCTTGCGCCAGCGCGGAGGGATCGATACACGCCAGATCTACTTTCCTCCATATAAAGAGATACGCTGTTTCCTTTTTTGGAGTTCTCGCTCCTTATATGGCGAGTCACAGTCGAGTGCAGCGATTGGCTCGCGGGGGGACGGCCTGCAGCGCGATTGGCTAAAGCGACATCTTATTTGCATAAAAACCAAAACGGTTGCGCTCACTTCATACGTCACACTAGGGGGAGGAGCTTCGCGTCAGTCCGCTGCTGAATTATTCTATTAATAGATGCGGGATATTAATAACAACAATAGTAAGGTTATTAAAGTGATATAAAAAATAGGCTACATTATTAAACTTTCATAATACTATTAGTTAGTATTAATACAAATATTAGTCTATTTCTCAGTAATCTCACTGATAAAACAACATAGGCTACTCAAAGAAACACACATAAACAAACCAAACAATCATTCCATTCCACTGCAACAAGCATTTCTGTCATTTTAATGGCACTAAATGTGGTTCCCATAGAAACAGTTATAAAAGCCTCAGACTCAGATGTGAGAGAGGGAGCTGAACATTTCATTGAAATACTTGAATCAAACGCTTCATATCCATGTATTCTTCATCTGAATTCATCAGAATCAAGAGTGTTCAGTCGTGACACACATCAGGGCTTTTCAGCGCTGGATCTTCAGAGGTCACGGATCTCAAGAAACTCGAAACACCAAGAACTTTTGACATTTCAGCATTTCATTTCATGCAGACAAAAATGACTGATAAAAGAGTTGTCCACTGAACTAAAGTGCTACTAAAAGCCACCGGAGAAGCTTTGGAAGAGAGAGAATCAACAGTTTTCATGTTCAGGTTGCACACAAATCAACATGAACACATTTGCATGTAGCCAAGTGCCAGAACAACAAATAATGTTTTTATTAAAATAAGAGGCAAACATGAAGAAATAGAATCATCTGAGAGAGAGATGGGGGTCATAATCTGCATGAAGAGCATCATGAGTGACACAGACGCACCTGAGCTCTTCTCTGATGACACACATCATTTACATGACAAAAGAAGCTCCGCTCACACACTCACACACACACACACACACTCTCTCTCACACACACACACACACACACACACACACACACACACACACACACTCACACACACA
>NW_015632029.1:67105-71644 GCF_001515625.1 Sinocyclocheilus rhinocerous
AATAATATTAAAAATATCTGTATGGCATTATATTCTGCAGTTCTTCCCTGTTGTACCGAATATCTATACTTTTCAAATTATCATATCGAAGTTAGAAATTAAAATATTGTGACAAAATTAATTTTGTAGGGTGCCACAAGTTTGTTAAAATTTCCAAAGGGTGCCGCGACTAAAAAAAGGTTGGGAAACACTGCTCTATACTATACTAGAGTCTATAGTGTAAAGAACCGAGAAAGGAAATGCATTCACACACAGCAGTCAAACTACATCAAAACATCTCAGATCAAAAGTGATTCAAATCGGCTGTGAAATCTGTCAAGCAATGCAAATAATCCGAACTCTGTGCTCTACTGGAAAAGTCTTTGTTGGATTGGTTGGGGTTTTGTCTCTCACACGCAGCGCCCTCTGCTGGCCTTTACATGCAGAGATCTGAAACTTAAAGGAGTCGTTCAGCCAAAACTGAAAATGTGCTCATCCAAGATGTAGCCCATCAGTTAACTTCTCGAGAAGACAAATCCATCATTAAGACGTTTTTAACTCAAATACATTGAGTGTATAATCCATAATAACTCTTCCTCCAGTGAAAAAGTGTTCTGGTGTGAATCAGGAGAGAAATCTGCACAGATCAAGCAGCGTTTAAAAACGGTGGAAATCCCATCACAGTACTTCTTTGGTCAGGGAAGGGGCATCATTTGACTAATTATACATGGAGAAACAGAACGGATTCTTAAAACAGTTGATTTTATGCAGCACAGAAACATCAAGGCTGTTAAAAACGTGACTGTTTAATGAGAGCAGCATTACATCTGGATTACTGTGACCTTTATAAAGCAGAATATAAAAGCATTACTGTGTGAGAGCCTGCCTTAAAAATAACCATGAACAGACGATGACCACAGAGATGAAAAACAAACAACAACAACAATAATAAAAATACATATGAAACGATTATATAAAAGCAGTTCTTAAAAACAACAAGCATTAACTGCATTACAAAAGATACTGTAAAAAAAACAGCCAATAAGTCCTTCATGTTCTAGGCACTCTTAGTTGTAAAAAACAAAGTTGATTTTATCTTTGCACCTGATGAAAACCACAGAGAGCAAACAGTGCAGGACGTGTTTCTGCTGCGGGAGATTAAAATCACAGAGACACAAAACCTTCATCAAAGCTCACGCAGTCCTCAAACGACGTCATGCATCAGCGCTTCTCAACCTTCATCACTCCAGTCACAATAATATCTGCTGGAATGCAAAAGTTATTATTTATTTTGATCTATGGGCACTCCTGGTTTCTGTGCATTCAATTTGTGGTTTCCAGAAGTTTCAGGAGCTGAATGTTCTTCAGGGTTCCTGCTGTTTTAAACCAATGAATTTACGTGACTTTTCCAGTCATTTGTGATCCACTGGAATAGGTTTTTGTTCATTGTTGTACTCATAATGTCGACCTGATAAAATATTTCTAGCCTAGTAAAACTAGTAAAATGCACATTCGTTATATACAAATGTTTTAACATTTGATTAATTTTCATGAGTTTTCCAGGTTTAGAAATCACACTTTTAAAATCAGTGTTCCTCACATAATCATGTCTTCCTTTCTGGTTCTTAATAGACAAAAACAGTTGTTTAAGTGGTGAATTAAAATTAGAAATAGCTTGATTTTATGCTGTTTTAATGCTACTGGACCTGGTTGAGAACCGCTGATCTACATCAATAATCACAACACATCAACATGACACCTTAAGTTTTAAGTGTAATTTGTGTATCATCTCAGTTTGCTGGTCGTGTGTTTGAGAAAAACAATCCAGAAGGACTTTGTGGAGACGGACAGTGAACTGGGAATTACAATAAAATGTGATTAATCATGGCTTAGAAATGTTCGCAATCTGAGGCATTGCATATTTATTTATTACAATAACACAGTCACCAGTGAGCACCTCAGAGAAACATAAAGATCTTATTATCATTAAGAACAATCTCTCTTTCATCACACACACGTGTTAATTAGTGAATATTTGTTAATCGTATTATAGCTTTGTATGTCAGTCTCTAACTTCATCATTAATCTCTCAGTTTCCCAAATACAAGTGACTGAATTCCATTAACGATTTGTTTTGTGACAAGACATCATCCTGTGAAAACACACACACACACACACACACACACATACTCACACACACACACACACACTCATACTCTCACACACACACACACACACACTCATACTCTCACACACACACACACACACACTCATACTCTCACACACACACACACACACACTCATACTCTCACACACACACACACACACACTCATACTCTCACACACACACACACACACACTCATACTCTCACACACACACACACACACACTCATACTCTCACACACACACACACACACACTCATACTCCCACACACACACACACACACACACACTCTGTACACACTGCTGATTCCAGTGCGTGACGTGAACCGCAGGCATGACGTGATTCCAGCATCATGTGTGCAGCACCTCGTCCTGCGTCTGTAACCTGATGGATCTGCGATTGTCCAGCGCTGCAGAGGTCAAAGGTCATCCTCGGAGTCCCTGAGGCTCCAGCGAGAGGAAGGAGCTTCTACATTAGTGTAAACAGATCATTAATGGGACAGAAGCGTGTCTCGAAGCAGACTCTCACGCCTGAAATGTGTGTGATTGGGTCTCTGATTGCAGTCGTGATCCTCTAGACTTTGGTGTCTGTGGAGGAATCAGTCAGAGTCTGAAGGATCTCACTGAACGTGGGCCGTTCTTTAGGGCTGGACGCCCAGCAGCGGCTCATCAGACTGCAGACGTGAGCAGGACAGTTCACTGGAGGAGACAAACGCAGAGTACCAGCCTGGAGACCTGAGACACACGAGACACAGAGAGACACTCATTAGACACACATGAGACACAGATAGACACACATGAGACACACGAGACAGACATAGACACACACGAGACAGAGATAGACACACAAGAGACACAGAGAGACACACATGAGACACACGAGACAGACATAGACACACACGAGACAGAGATAGACACACAAGAGACACAAGAAACACAGAGACACACATGAGACTCAGAGAGACACTCATGAGACAGACACAAGACAGATAGACACACATGAGACACACACAAGACATAGACACACATGAGACACACAAGACAGATAGACACACATGAGACACAAAGAGACACGCATGAAACAGAGACACACACAAGACACAGATAGACACACATGAGACAGAGAGACACACGAGACACAGATAGACATGAGACACACACAAGACAGATAGACACACGAAACACAGAGAGACACACGAGACAGATTGACACATGAGACACAGGAGGCAGAGAGACACGCATGAAACAGAGAGACACACAAGACAGATGAGACACGAGACACAGAGAGTCACACAGATAGACACACACGAGGCACAGAGAGACACACATGAGACACACAAGACACAGATAGACACACGAGACAGACACACATGAGACACAGAGACACACACAAGACAGAGATACACACATGAGACACACACGAGACAGAGAGACACGCATGAAACAGATAGAAAAAACATGAGAGAGACACATACGAGACAGACACACATGAGACACACAAGACACAGATAGACACACACGAGACAGACACACATGAGACACAGAGACACAAGACAGAGAGACACGCATGAAAGAGACACACACGAGACAGACACACATGAGACACACAAGACAGAGACATGCATGAAACAGAGAGACACACACGAGACACAGATAGACACACAAGACAGAGATACACACATGAGACACACGAGACAGACACACATGAGACACACAAGACAGAGACATGCATGAAACAGAGAGACACACACGAGACACAGATAGACACACAAGACAGAGATACACACATGAGACACACGAGACAGAGAGAGACACATAGAGACACATGAGACACACAAGACACAGATAGACACAAAGAGACACAAAGAGACACGCATGACACGCATGCACACACAAGACACAGATAGACACACATGAGACAGAGAGACACACGAGACACAGATAGACATGAGACACACACAAGACAGATAGACACACGAAACACAGAGAGACACACGAGACAGATTGACACATGAGACACAGGAGGCAGAGAGACACGCATGAAACAGAGAGACACACAAGACAGATGAGACACGAGACACAGAGAGTCACACAGATAGACACACACGAGGCACAGAGAGACACACATGAGACACACAAGACAGATAGACACACATGAGACACAGAGACACAAGACACAGAGAGACACGCATGAAAGAGACACACACGAGACACACAAGACAGAGACATGCATGAAACAGAGAGACACACACGAGACACAGATAGACACACAAGACAGAGATACACACATGAGACACACGAGACAGAGAGACACGCATGAAACAGATAGACAAAAACATGAGAGAGAGACACGAGACAGAGAGACACATGAGACACACAAGACACAGATAGACACA
>NW_015632029.1:73187-89182 GCF_001515625.1 Sinocyclocheilus rhinocerous
ACATGAGACACACAAGACAGATAGACACACGAAACACAGAGAGACACACATGAGACAGATTGACACACATGAGACACACGAGGCACAGAGAGACACACATGAAACAGAGAGACACACAAGACACAGATGAGACACGAGACACAGAGAGTCACACAGATAGACACACACGAGGCACAGAGAGACACACATGAGACACACAAGACAGATAGACACACGAAACACAGAGAGACACACATGAGACAGATTGACACACATGAGACACACGAGGCACAGAGAGACACACATGAAACAGAGAGACACACAAGACACAGATGAGACACGAGACACAGGGAGTCACACAGATAGACACACACGAGGCACAGAGAGACACACATGAGACACACAAGACAGATAGACACACATGAGACACAGAGACACAAGACACAGAGAGACACGCATGAAAGAGACACACACGAGACACACAAGACAGAGACATGCATGAAACAGAGAGACACACATGAGACACAGATAGACACACAAGAGACACAAGAAACACAGAGAGACACACATGAGACACACGATACAGACATAGACAAACACGAGACAAAGATAGACACCATGAGACAGATTGACACACATGAGACACACGAGGCACAGAGAGACACACATGAAACAGAGAGACACACAAGACACAGATGAGACACGAGACACAGAGAGTCACACAGATAGACACACACGAGGCACAGAGAGACACACATGAGACACACAAGACACAGATAGACACACGAGACAGACACACATGAGACACAGAGACACACACAAGACAGAGATACACACATGAGACACACACGAGACAGAGAGACACGCATGAAACAGATAGACAAAAACATGATAAGAGAGACACATACGAGACAGAGAGACACACGAGACACACAAGACACAGATAGACACACATGAGACAGACACACATGAGACACAGAGACACACACAAGACACAGAGAGACACGCATGAAAGAGACACACACGAGACAGACACACAAGACACAGAGACATGCATGAAACAGAGAGACACACGAGACACAGATAGGCACATGAGACACACACGAGACAGAGACACGCATGAAACAGATAGAAAAAAACATGAGAGACACATACGAGACAGAGAGACACACATGAGACACACAAGACACAGATAGACACACATGAGACAGACACACATGAGACACAGAGACACACACAAGACACAGAGAGACACATGAGACACACAAGACACAGAGACATGCATGAAACAGAGAGACACACACGAGACACAGATAGGCACATGAGACAGAGATACACACATGAGACACACACGAGACAGAGACACGCATGAAACAGATAGACAAAAACATGAGAGACACATACGAGACAGAGAGACACACAAGACACACATGAGACATAGACACGCATGAGACATACGAGACACACATGAGAGAGAGTGACACACATGAGACATAGATAGACACACAAGACACACGAGACACTTCATCAACTGACATTCGTTCAAGAGATTTTAAGACATTAAAAGGTCAACAACTGACACTGACATCATGAACATCCATCTATCTGTCTGACCATAAAGCCTTCAAATGACATCTGAAGGTCAGAGATTGACCATTTTATGATGATCCTACAACGATCATCTGCTAAACTCAAGGTTTCTGCAGTTTTTAAAATCAAATTTAAGACCTTTTTAAGACCTGCACTAATAAATAAATCAGGTCAAATAAATCAAAATCAATCAGGTTTCTTAAATTCTTTTACTTCATTAAACAGGCTGGAGCAAGTTCAACTGCAAAACGATGAAATACTCAAGATATGTTTAATTCAATATTTACATATGTTTATGTACTAATACATTAATACATATGAATTAGAGGTTTATTGATATTGGATTTTGCTGATATGATAATAATGTGTTTCAATGAAGGTATAAATCGATAAATAAACTGATTAATAAAGATTAATTAAGATTATTGTGCCGATACTAGCTAAATCTCTATATTAAATGTGTTAAATAATGTTCTTAGTCTTTCTTTCATGTGACAGGTGGTTCAGAGAGAAAATACAAGGGTTTACATTGATTTAAATGCCAATTACAGTTTACTGTGTAACCAAAATGTCAATAATATCCAGAAAAAAAGATTTTATGTATAATGCAGGACATTTAATCATAAACTTTAAGCCCAAAATTCACCAGGACTCTTATTTTGAAATGTCTATGATTTACTAGTTCCGGCTGCTCACTCAAACAGATGAAAGAAATAAAATAACCACAACCATCTACAATAAATGACAATATAAACACCATGAAGTAAACATTGTCTGGTTACACTTTATTTCGATAGTCCACTTTAGACATTCTATTAACTATAAGTAACTTTGTAACTACATGTCAACTACATGTCTACTAACTCTCAGAGTAGACTGTTAGGGTAGGTTTAGGGTTAGTAGAATAAGTTGACAAAGAAAGTGTTAGAAGATATTAAGCAGACAGTCTACTAATACTCTACTAACTGCTAGTTGACATGTAGTTGCAAAGTTACTTACTGTTAGTAGAATGTCTAAAGTGGACTATCGAAATAAAGTGTTACCCATTGTCTTAAATCATAACAGTCATAACAGCCGATCATAAGCAATCTATTGGGATAAATGTGTCATGACTCATGATTCCTGGTGTTCCATCCCCAAATTTAAAGGCACAATATGTAATTTTCGCCACTAGAGGGCGCGTATTCAAAATAAACAAATAGACAAAGGCATAGTTAGATGAGGCCGTGACTGAGTGTGGAATCATGGGAGTTGTGGTCTTCATCCCCACAGCCGATGCAATCCACACAGAGTGAGGCTGAAAGCCGTCGAAGTGAAACGAGGCGCTGAACGAGCACGACACACGGCTGGAAAGCAGCGGAGCTTTTATTATGCCACAGTCGAGCGCTTCCGCTGCTTCCGGTCGTGCGTATGTGGGGTAAAGCAGCGCTGTTTTATCATACTAGATACATTTAGTTCTGTTATAATGCTACTCTGTGCGGTCGTCACCGGTCTATTAAAACACACAACATATTAAAGCGTCTTTGGTGTTTCCATGTTTTCTACAAAACAAAACCGGAAATCGAGGGGTTATGACGTCATTGGCAGGCGATTTTGTGAACAAACACTGTCCTGATTGATATCAATATGATCAATATACACTGACAGGACTGATGACGGAGACAGACTCTCTCAATCACACAGTTCAGGTCATGTGACGTCACACGTCTGCTCACCTTCCAGCACCTGGTGGTCATTAAGCGCGGGGTACGGCAGCTCGCCCAGACTGAACACCTCCAACATCAGCACCCCGAACGCCCAGACGTCTGCCTTACTGCATTTTGATATCCTGAGGAACTGTTTGAGATCGCCCTGAAAAACACGAGAAAAGCACTCACATCAGCACGACTTCACTATTAACACGGACACACTTTACTACATCATAAACAGATATGAACGCACTGTACATTCAAACAGAAAATCATCATACGTAGGTGCATCAGATAAAAGTCTAATACAGACATGAAAAACTGGATAAATCCTGAGGAAGTTCGATTGACCGCAATGTTGCTTATAAAGACAATAAAGTAAAATATTGTGATATTAATGTTCTGGTCATTTTGACCCAGAGAGGATTTTATTTTTCCTGAAAATGCAAGTAAATGTTAAAGCATTGGACTAAAACTTACTGACTTATATTTTTTGTACTTTTGGGGGATTTTTTCCCCACTACAAAAACTGATTATAAATGTCTCATTATTCTATAATATCACCAAATCTTGGATTCAATATTTTTATTAACTTATTTTTTGTCAATCAGCACAGGTTTTGTTTTTTGGAACTGATTTTTCGCATGCCTCATTGATCTGAGCTCAGTTTTAGAGTGAAAAATCATTATTTGTGCATAATTTTTGGCAATATTCACTCAAAAACTGAGGTGCATAAACTCAGGTCAATGAGGCCTGTGATCAATCAGCTCCAAAAAGAAACACAAACCCTGTGCTAAATGAAAGAAAACAATTCAACAAAAAGATTGAATCCGAGATTTGGTGATAATACAGCATAATGAGAGATTTATAAGCAGTTTCTTGTAGGCCTGTCATTTTTGATTGGGAACACCAAATTAGGAAAAGGAATGATATTACGCAGTGCCTGAAAACAGGCTAACTTCTGTCAACATAACCAACGTGACCACCTGCTTGCACAGGGAGCGTGCTGGGGACTAGTTTCAGGCGCTGCGTAATATCATTGCACCTGCTGCACTCCTGCTACGGCAGCAAAGTTCCTTGATTATTACGCCGGAATGAGAGCATAGTTCCTAGCCATATCGGCCTAGAAAATCGCAACTTTTCATTTTCCGTCGGTCTTAGTACAGGATGTAACTAGAGTCAAGTTTTAAATAGGAAAAATATCGAAACTCTTTGGTCATTTTTGAGCGAGATGCTAACAGTCTAATCAGATTCAATGATCTATGCTAAGATACAGCTAAAAGTGCTACCGCCAGACCCAGAGATCGGCTGAATGGATTCGAAAACGGTAAAACTCAACTGTTTAACTCTAGGGGAGTCGGAAAATGAGCCTATTTTCAAAAATAGTGGTGTGTTCCTTTAAGAAGTGTGCAGGATTGATACATTCAAACAGAAACGGTGTGTATGCTGATTTATATTATTCATACTGCTAATTAAGTGAAAGAGAATTAGCACACATAAATGTGTGTTCTGTGTGTACACAAGCCAAACTAATTAAAATATAAGAGTGCATGTTGCATATATATTAATAAAGGATTTGAATGTGTTTAGTACCAGATCCACATATTCCAGGATCATGTAATGAGGTTGGGTTTCTCTGCAGATTCCCAGCAGTCGTACGACGTGAGCGTGATTGAGTTTGCTGAACATCTCCAGCTCTCGTCTGAACTCGGTTCGGTGCGTTTCCTCTCGGCTCTCTAAACTCTTGACCAGCACCAGCGTCTCCGGCTCGGCCTCCTCTATCGCCCTCGCTTTAGCCAGAAACACCTCGCCGAACACACCACGACCTGCACACACACACACACCCACACACACACATCTCAGCAATGGATGCTCTGCAGTGAATGGGTGCCGTCAGAATAACAGCTGATAAAAACATCACAATAATCCACAAGTAATCCACAGCACTCCAGTCCATCAGGTCCATCAGTTAGATAAAAAAGTTCCATGAATGAATTTTGTGCTAATGTTTTGAGAACATTATTATAGACCAAAAACTATTATAGAGACAAACATTCTATTAAAGTTACTGGAAGAACGTTTGTTCGTAACATTGAGAGAACGTTGCCTGTTTGCTGGGACGAGACATAATCCAGACTTACATATCGACATGTTTTAAAGGAACATGCGCTGCTTTATAATGATCTACTAGACGTCCAGCCTGGTTTTTTGAGTGAGGGATGTTCCTGATTTTCCAGACGTGACGGATTGTGATCCACTCATCCAGTGGATCCCGTCTAATCACTGAAGCTCTGCTGGTTGTCTAGGAAACTTTCATGCTTTTTAGACTCTAGGAAGGGCACGACTGAGTGACCTATATCTCACACACTGACTGAGGAAGATCAGCACGGCGTGAGTCTGAGGAGAATCTGATGCTCATCAGGAGTTCAGCACTGAAAACATCTGCAGCCGAAGTAACAGCTTTATATGTGAGAAATGGTGTTTGTGAGAGGCAGGAGGATGCTGCAGTTTTTGTCTGTGAAAACAGCCGTTATGCTGAAGATGCATCATAAAATGCTGCAAACGAAGAGGAAGATTATCATTACTGGACTGGAGGAAAAACCCAAAGAACACTGAATGTCCTTCATCAGATCTCTTCTCTTCACTAATGTCACTTTTCTTCACCGTTTTCAGGTGTAAAGTGTTTGTACATGTTTTTGTTTGTGGAAAAAATGTAGCATTGCATCAGTGTCTCAGCAATGGATGCTCTGCAGTGAATGGGTGCCGTCAGAATGAGAGTCCAAACAGCTGATAAAAACATCACAATAATCCACAAGTAATCCACAGCACTCCAGTCCATCAGTTAACATCTGGAGAAGACAAAAGCTGGAACAAATCCAGCATTAAGACGTTTTTAACTAAAATACATTGAGTCCATAATCCATAATAACTCTTCCTCCAGTGAAAAAGTGTTCTGGTGTGAATCAGGAGAGAAATCTGCACAGATCAAGCAGCGTTTAAATATGTAAATATGTGGCTGGATTTTGATGTGAGAGACAACAGCAGATGCACTTTTTCACTGGAGGAAGCGTTATTATGGATTATGGACTCATATTTTAGCCAGAAGCGATGCTTTAAAGTTAAAAGCGTCTTAATGCTGGATTTGTTTCAGCTTTTGTCTTCTCCAGATGTTAACTGATGGACTGGAGTGCTGTGGATTACTTGTGGATTATTGTGATGTTTTTATCAGCTGTTTGGACTCTCATTCTGACGGCACCCATTCACTGCAGAGCATCCATTGCTGAGACACTGATGCAGTGCTACATTTCTACAAACCTGATACAGAAACAACCACACATTTTCAGCACATTTTAATTTTATCCCTTTAATAAATGAATATGATGTGATTTCTTTAAGTAATATCCTAAATCAAGAAGCAAATATCATCATATTGTAAAATCTTTTAAATGATTATTATTCTAAACGTGAACTGAAGTGAGTTTGGTTCTGTTTTTGATGATTCATTACCCAGTGAGGTGATGGTCTGCAGGTGCGCTCTGGGAAAGTGCAGCTTGTCACCGCAGCTCTGCTGTTTCTCTGAGTCTGCTGAAGGTCTCATGCTGCTTAAAGCCACTTCCTCCTGGATCTCAGACATCCTGTGGCCATTCAGCTGAACACCTAGAGGAAACACAAACACACTCTTCGCAAACATCTCTAAATAATGTGTGAAAACAGAACTTGTGCCTAATGACAAGACTGTTGGGAAGTATTAGAAATGACAAGGTTGAACAGTCACTACATATAAGAGACATATATCTCAAAACAGGCAGATATCAGCTGGTTGATTAGTCTAGATGATCTCAGTCTAGATGACACACACGTACCGTTCAGACACTCCATCTCGGGCTCTTCTCCGGCGCGGTTCTTCTGCAGCCGTTTGTTCTTGCGTCTCTGTTTGCAGTAGAACATCAGTCCCAGCACAGCGATGATGTACGCCACGGCCACGGCCACCGACAGCGCGATGGTCTGGAACATCTTAAACTGGCTCTTATCCTCGTCTTCACTGCGCGGGTGCACAGGCTTCTCTGAGAACAGGAACACATCACAAAACACTACAGTAAACCTGTAGCAAAATCACTGTAAACCATCTGATAAACTCTTACATTTATCATTATTAATCAGAATAAATGTTTAATCCTACAAGCTGATCAGTGTAATTGTAGCTTTTTACAGTTGCCAGGCAACAATGTAACACTGATAATGAATGTGTGTCACTGTAATCAGAGTTTCTAAGCACTTCAAAGGAGTCTGACATCACACTGAACTTCACTGATCGACCCGTTTCAATGACTCCAACTTCTTAAATACGGATCTAAATCCTTCAGAACCTTTATTAAATGTCTGAATCAGTAATCAAATCTTAAAGATTATCATCTAATTGTCGTTTATGAGAAATTGATCAAAATTAAGTGAGTTGATTAAAACAAGAACAAATATCTGCCAACAGGCTCAGAAAAATCAACTTGACTCAAAGTGAAAACAAGTTTTCATTCCTCGGTGACAGATATTTGCTCTTGTTTTAAGCATAAACTCACTTAAAGGATGTTTAGATTTGTACTGAAAACAAAATTACTGAGGAAGAAATTCTTTTTTTTTTTGCAGTGTATGCAACATTTAATGCCATGACTTTACGAATGTAAGACTTTCTGCTCTGATTTAAGACTTTTTAAAGCCTTAATTTGTAGAAGGGCGAATTAAGACTTTTTAAAGACCCACAGAAACCCTGTGTATTGTATAAAGCACTATGGAAATAGATGTGAAATATGAAATGAAATAACAAACACACTGTATGATCTGTGTGTGAGTGTGTGCATGAACACTATGACTTCTCAAGCTAAAATCTGCCTTATTTATTTAAAAAACACACCAATCAGGTTAAAATGTTCCTCGTGCGAGTTAGTGTTCCTCACCCACGACATAGAGCTGCGCTGCTGTGTCTCTGATGTTGCAGGTGTTTCCTGCGATACAGGTGTACACACCCGTGTCCTCAGTGGTCACATCACTAATGACCAGAGAGCCATTGGGCATCTTCTGAAACCTGGAGAAACATAATTAACACACATCAACATCTGCTGCATGAAGGATCATCATGTATGTGAGAGACAGACAGGTGCAGTGAAACAGACAGGTGCAGCGAGACAGACAGGTGTAGTGAGACAGACAGACAGGTGCAGCAAGATAGACAGATGGAGTGAGACAGACAGAGACACAGACAGACAGGTGGAGTGAGACGGACTGGAGCAGCGAGACAGACTGGTGTAGTGAGACAGACAGGTGCAGTGAAACAGACAGATGGAGTGAGACAGACAGACACAGTGAGACAGACAGGTGCAGTGACAGACAGACAGACAGACAGGTGCAGTGAGACATACAGATGGAGTGAGACAGACAGAGACACAGATAGACAGGTGGAGTGAGAGACAGATGGAGTGAGACAGACAGAGACACAGACAGACAGGTGGAGTGAGACAGACAGACGCAGTAAGACAGACAGATGGAGTGAGACAGACAGAGACAGACAGAGACACAGACAGGCAGGCGGAGTGAGATCACTGGCCTGCTGGAGCTGCTGCTGCTGAGTAGTTTGTCTTTGAGCATCCACTGGACGTACGGCTGCGGGTCACCTGACGCCTGGCAGTGAAACACGGCCGTGTGACCCTGATAGACTGTGGTCTGCTCCGGCTCCAGCTTAAACTCCACGTGAACTGACAAAACACACAGTGAATGAGTCTGAGTGTGTGGAACAAGAACTCATCCTCACCCACAGCGTTCAGATCAGAACACAAACACACACCTCCTACAGTGAGATGGACGTGCGCTCGTATCTCTCCCTGTGCGCTGCTGGACGCCACACACGTGTAGTTCCCTCCATCGGCGTGGGTCACTGTACTGAAGCGCAGAACTCCGTTCATCTGACTCGCGTGAGACGGGAGATCAGCGCCGTCTGCGGAGAGACACGCATGAGAAACCAGCTCAAACACACCAGACATCACAGACAGACTGGTGCAGTGAGACAGACAGACGCAGTGAGACAGACAGATGCAGTGAGACAGGCAGACGCAGTGAGAAAGACTGGTGCAGTGAGACAGGCAGGTGCAGCGAGACAGACAGTGACAGACAAAGACACAGACAGACAGACGCAGTAAGACAGACAGATGGAGTGAGACAGACAGACAGACCCAGTGAGACAGGCAGCTGCAGTGAGACAGACAGGTGTAGTGAGACAGACAAATGGAGTGAGACAGACAGAGACACAGACAGGCAGGTGGAGTGAGACAGACAGACGCAGTGAGACAGGCAGCTGCAGTGAGACAGACAGGTGTAGTGAGACAGACAGATGGAGTGAGACAGACAGAGACACAGACAGACAGGTGGAGTGAGACAGGCAGACGCAGTAAGACAGACAGATGCAGCTTAAACTCCACGTGAACTGACAAAACACACAGACGGACGTGAGTGTGTCAGTGTGTGTGGAACAACTCACATGACCTCATGATCAACCACAGCGTTCAAATCTAACACACACACCTCCTACAGTGAGATGGACGTGCGCTCGTATCTCTCCCTCCGCGCTGCTGGACGCCACACACGTGTAGTTTCCTCTATCGGCGCGGGTCACTGTACTGAAGCGCAGAACTCCGTTCATCTGACTCACGTGAGACGGGAGATCAGCGCCGTCTGCGGAGAGACACGCATGAGAAACCAGCTCAAACACACCAGACATCACCGCACAGCAACAGCAAGCCATTCGGTTTCAATCAGAGCTGCCCAGCTAACAATAAAAGTATGTTTAAATGTTTTTTCTTGGTTATGTGATAGTTAAGGTAACATTCCATTTTATGTCTCTGACCTGCTCTGCTCCAGTGTATGATGGGCGTCTCTCGTCCTGCAGCAACACAGCTGACGCCGCTCTCTCTGTCCAGCTGCAGACACTGCGACGGCTGCGGGACGGGCGTGAACTTCAACTTCTCTGAGAGACGCACATTATTTACAAACTATTTTCCTGTTTGACACTGTAAAGCTGCTTTGACACAATCAGTATTGTACAGTATAAAGCGCTACACACGAGTAAATCTAGTAGTTTTGTTGTCTGTTCTTGTCATTTTTTTACTAGCTTTTTTGTAAATATATTTTAGTTTTTTTAATAATATAGTATATAGTTGTTTTATAATATAATATATTAATAACATACTTTATTTAATATAGTTTTAATTTCAGTTTTAGTTTTAGTTAAACTAAATGAAAATAAGAAACGCAGCCTTGGCAACTAACTGAAATAAGTTATAAAAATAAAAATTATTATAAAAAATACAAATAAAATGTATAATAAAATTACAAATAACTAAACTATAAATGATAAAAAAAACTATATTTCTTTCATGACAACTCTCGGAGGGATTGGCATGGTAATGTACATGACAATGTTAATGTATTTGGTCGGTAACACTTTATTTCGACAGTCCACTTTAGACATTCTATTAACAGTAAGTAACTTTACAACTACATGTCAACTAGCAGTTAGTAGAGTATTAGTAGACTGTCTGCTTAATATCTTCTAACACTTTCTTTGTCAACATTCTACTAACCCTAAACCTACCCTAACAGTCTACTCTGAGAGTTAGTAGACATGTAGTTGCAAATTAATGAGAATTAGTTGACATATAGTTACAAAGTTACTTATAGTTAATAGAATGTCTAAACTGGACTATCGAAATAAAGTGTAACCAAAGTTTCTTCTATGGCATCGTGAAGCACCTTTATTTTTAAGAGTGTAACTTCTTTAATAAGACTTTTACTAAACAATAAAAATACTAAAACAACTATTTTCACTCAAACAAAATTGTGCCAAGGTTCTAATAATAGGCATAATAGCTGCCTGCCAATACATCCACAACATGCTGCTGTGAGCATGTAAGAAATACTGCTGCTGCACATATAACATACATGAAATAACCCCCCACAAAACATACATGAATCACCTCGTAGCAGATCTATACAGGTGGAGCTGGGGAAGGTGGAGGGTTTCTGAAGAAAGCTGCAACTGCTACAGCAAGCACTAGTCATATATTTGAATGTTGAGCAGCGAGCTCATTGGCTACCGATACAGGAGAGAACACTGCTCTCACACAAACCTCTCTGCACTTTCATTAAAACATTATTAATTACTTTATTTAGTAAGCTGTCAGCCTTCAGTGCTGCTGCTAATCTTGACGATGTGTGTATGGAAACTAAGCAGCAGTTCTTCTCACCCAGTATGAGAACCTGCGCGTGTCCGATGAGCGATCCGCCCTCCGTCACACACACACAGCTGTACGTCTGAGCGTCCTTCAGCTCTGCGCTGTTGATCCTCAGCGTCCCGTTAGAGAAGAGCTTATAACGAGAGCCCTACAGACAGAGAGTGTGTTAAACCTGACGCTGTGTGATCTGATGAGGCGTGACGACTGCGTTCATTCACTCATTCACCTCCTCACTGATCGGGACGCTCTTGCGGTACCATGTGACCCGTGGTTCAGGCGTGCCCCGTGCGTGACAGTGCAGGAAACCCGGCTGACCCTCCTCGACGCGTGTGTCCTGCGGCTGAACGATCCATTCTGGAGAGGCTGTGACACACACACACACACACACACACACACACACACACACACACACACACACATACACATACACACACACATTAGTGAGGTTCTCTCATAAACTTCCACTGTTTTCATTTAAAGATTCTAGTATGTCTCTAAACATCACACATATTTGACGCACACATTTCTAAAGCTCTAAATACTCAAACTTTGCTGTTAAACCTGTTTCATACTTGATCTCCTGCATGTCTTCTGTCTCTGGTTGATAGTTTAGAGTGTTTTATCCAGTCAAAGCTCTTTTAGTGTAATTGTACAAATGCTTCTCGTGTCAAATCTTGACTGATTTTGATCAAGTAAAGGTCAGAATAACTGCAGTAATATCTCCAGATGAACACTTACTGGACTGAAGCAGCTCAGCTTTACTTGATTCTCCATCAATCATGTTTTAGAGTCTCAAATCTGATCCTCAGGATCTTTTGAGGAGCGTTTGTTTCCAGAAGCTTTACTTTCACTGTTCCTCAGCGGAGGAATGATCTTCACAAGCCTCCAGAACATCTCACATCTTCTGAGGAGCCTTTATTTCTTCAGCTCTCAATCACTGCATTATATGTTTGGATCGTTTCAATCTCATCTTACTGAGACAGATTACTGGAGATGTAGAGAGATGACTGATATTCATATCATTTTATGTCAGTACCTGCTTTAGTGTTATAAAGATCTCATTGATTTACATTACAAGCATCAGAATTTCATCATATAAATATCAGCATCTGCAGCAAATTCATATTTTTGAATAAAACTGAGCTGTTTTTCCTCCATATTCTCACTCTATCAGACTATATGAACCATAAAAGCCTGATGGCTCAAATATGATGCTCAACAAAAAACACTATTTTTGGGAGATTTGTCTAAAGGTTTAATAAATTGTTCCATTAAAAAAAGTTAGTCTTATAGGGTTAATATTTGTGAACCTACTAAAAATCCCAGATCTTATGAAAGACCAGCTTCTGATTTATTAGTCATTCCAGCAAACGAAGGGTTAAAGACTGCTGTCTCACTGGGTCATCTGTGATCAGTGTGGAGGTTGGCTAGTTAGTTAATTATTTAGTTAGTTTTGTTTGGTGTTTCACTCACTGGCTACAGTGACGACGAGCTCCTGCTGCTTCTGTCCGGCTGTGTTGCGGGCGACACACGTGTAGACGCCCGAGTCTGATCCGTCTGTGGGGCTGAAGATCAGATCTCCGTTCCGCTGATGGACTCGACCCTCAGACGCCACACGAGCTCCCGCACGCTCCCACCACACCTGCGGCTCCGGCTGACCCTGCGGTGGATCACAGCGCACACGCTCACTGCGGCCCGCCGTGAAAACCCGAAACATGCGCTCGCCCATGTCTGCGATCTCTACAGAGAGACATAAACAACACCGGAGCTGAGAACAGATATTTTCTGTTTTTATATTATTTATTTTTGTTAAACATTCAGTATATTTTTGTTTTTTTGCATAGTTTTCTTCATTTTATTAGTTTTTTTTAACATGTCTACATAGGTTTTATTATTTTATGTCAGATGAAAATATACATTTTGCCTTTGGAACTAGCTAAAAATAAATTTTTAAAAATATTTAATTTTATTTTCAGTTTATTTTAAGTGTGTGTGTGTTTGAGTGTATTTGTTTTGTCTATACTTGTGTGGACCAAATGTCCTTACTTCTAATGTGAAATTTTCGATTAAATTCAGTTTTATTTATAAAGCACATTTAAAATCAAATTTAGTTGGCCAAAGTGCTGTACGAAACAATTAAGTAACAATTAAATCGGAGAGATATTTAGGAGCCAAGTCGTTGAGAGCTTTGTAAACAAATAACAGAATTTTGTAGCCATTTCGATATATGAGTGGCAGCCAATGCAAAGAACGTAAGATTGGTGTGATATGGTCTCGCGAGACGCACGTCAAGAACATAATTGATCCCAGAAGTAGCATATATAACAACAATAATAATGGTGCTAAAACCGATCCCTGGGGTACACCACAAGTAAGTTGAGCCACCGAGGATGAATGGACACTGAAACTCCAAGAAAAACTTCTATTTGACAGAAAAGATAGGAAGCATTTTAAAACTGTACCTGAGATACCGATCGAGCGTTCAAGTCGAGATAAAAGAATCCCGTGATCCACAAAGTCAAAAGCTCAGCTCAAATCTAACAGCACTAAAGCCATGGTATCACCAGCGTCTGTGGTCAATAAAATATCTTTGAAAACTTTTAAAAGAGCAGACTCCGTGCTATGAAGGGTTTTAAAGATGAACTGAAAAATGTCGGAGATTGAATTGATTTGCAGGTAATTCTGCAACTCTATAAAAACAGCTTTTTTTTTAGAATTTTGGATAGGAACGGTAAATTAGAGATGGGTCTAGTAGTTTGCATATATTGTGGCGTCAAGTGAGGGTTTTCACAAGCAGGCTGGAACCGTCCCAGTCAAAAGACAATTATTAATAATGTGTATAATTGATTTGCAGGTAATTCTGCAACTCTATAAAAACAGCTTTTTTTTTTAGAATTTTGGATAGGAACGGTAAATTAGAGATGGGTCTAGTAGTTTGCATATATTGTGGTGTCAAGTGAGGGTTTTCACAAGCAGGCTGGAACCGTCCCAGTCAAAAGACAATTATTAATAATGTGTAGAATGTCCACATCGACTGTATCGAAAATCTGTTTTAGAAAACGGGAATGAAGAATGACATGAGGAGAAAAAGTAGGTTTCAAATTCACCTTCAAATTCTGAAATTCACTCCACTGTGAACAGAAGGAGGAATCAAGTACAGGCTGTATCGAGGTAAAAACTTAGCCTTGTGTAGTTTTGATTTTGTCAGAAAAGAAGTTAAGAAAATTTTCACACTCAAAAGTGGAGATAAAGTCTTAAGAGGAGGGTTTAGGACAGAATCAATAGTCGAGAAGAGTGTTCTAGAACAATTTGAGTTTTTCACAACGATATCAGATTAAAATTGATGTCCTAACAGCCTTTTGGAAATTATGTAGGGAAACATTCAGCATTTCAAATGATACTTCAAGCCGTCTGCATTGCTGTCGTAATGATCGGATATCGTTGTTGATCCAAGGCTGAGACTTGTTTTGGGGATAGACAAGCTTTCAAGGTGCAAAAAGGTCCAAAATGTCAAAGCATTTGCAAGTAAAAGATTGCATCTGCTCATCAACATCTAGATGTGATGTAACAGAATCAGAAATAAGCAGATTTTCAGTCGCCAAATACAGTTCAGAGAAGACATGTTTGGAGTGCGAGGTCAGAATACGTAAGGTTTTAGGTGGAGCCGGAAGGAGTGTAGAGCAGAGATCTGTGATCAGAAAGTGGAACATCACAGATGTCAATGTCAGCTACAGACAGCCCATATGTCAATATTAAATCAAGCGGATGACCGTGAGAGTATGTAGGACCATTCATCCACTGAACAACATCCATGGAAGACAATAAATGTAAAAATTCCTCAGCTAAGGCATTGGCAGAGCAGCATACATGAATATTAAAATCACCAAGTATTAAAATATGATAATATCTAGTCAAGACATCCCCTAAAAGATCAGCAAACTCATTTACTGTATAAAATTACTAGATGAAGGGGGCGATAAATTAATAGAAGTAAAACAACATGAGGACAGTTTAAGTGTATTTCCTGAACCTCCAAACTACTGAAAGTGGCCGTGGGAGATAAGAGACACTGTACTTTATTTCTGAAAACAGTCACGAGCCAGTTAAATGGGGAGTATTTAAAACATTCATACTCAGGGGAACCAGTTCAGAAAGAGGACTTGGATCACCTGATTTTATCCAGGAAATAAATGTCCAGATTATTTGAAGAGATAAGCTTATATATATTTGACAACCCACTAGAGAGACATTTGACTGGTCCTCACTAGATAAAAAGGCTTATAAATCAGCCAGAAGATGGGGCTAGAAAACACAGTTTGTACAGTATAAAAACCATTATGCCTATGATATTATGCTCCCCATAATGATAGGAATACCAGTGTGTGTGTGTGTGTGTGTGTGTGCGTGTGCGTGTGTGTGTGAGTGTGTGTGTGTGCATGTGCGTGCGCGAGTGTGTGCGTGT
>NW_015632029.1:90066-94845 GCF_001515625.1 Sinocyclocheilus rhinocerous
TGAGTGTGTGTGTGTGTGTGTGTGTGTGTGTCTTCTCTCACCTGCGATCCTGAGCGCTGCCTCCACATGTACTTGTTTGTTTTCTCCATACTGAGCCACACATTTATACACACCTGTGCTGCGCTGCTTCACCTGACTGATGTGCAGTGTGCCGTTAGCGTACACCACAAACCTGCCACACACACACACACACACACACACACGGTTAGTTACAGCAATAAACCGCTGCAAGATCACCGTAAATTTAAATTAAATTAGTAAAATCACTGTAAATGTACAGAATTCAGCAACACGATACATTGTTAATTTTATTAATAACCAGAATATAAACAATTCTGCCACAAACGTGTTGTTGATTAGTGTTGATTAGAGCTGTTTACTGTTGCTAAGCGACGTATGTGGGTCACGGGTGTGTGTTTAAGGCTTCAGACGTGGATCATCAGACACAATCTGTCTGATCAAACACAATCTAACACTCAGATTCAGTCTAAGAGAGGCAAACGCCTGCAATCCCAGAATCCCCTGAGTGTGTTTACAGCTGAAGACGTGTTTGAACACTTTTCAAGCTGACGAACAACTGAAAGCATGAGTCAGATGAGAGCAGAATCAAACACATTTACAGTACCAGACAGATTACACTGCAGATATTCATCATCATATCTTATAATATCGATGTCAAACACAACTGATAAAGTCTCCCTGAATTAGATGATGAGCAGCCTGTGATCAATCCTGAATAATACTAATATTTTAAAATTAGATTTTATTTTTATATATTCTGACTTCACTTTGAATTTAAAGTTTTAGTAATTTTGTTGTTTTGTCATTTTTATAATTTTTTAATGTCTACATAGTTATTAATAATTTTTATTTTTCATTTTTTAATCTTTTGTTTACACTTCAATTTTAGTTAACGTTTTAGACATTTTGTTGTGTTTTTGTCATTTTTTTTTTTTTAAACATGCCTATATAGTTTTTAATTATTTAAATTTTTAGTTTATTTAGTTTTCGTTTTTTTAGTACTTTAACTTACACTAAACAAAAATTAGAAATGCAGTCTTGGCAACTAGCTGAAATAAAATTTAGTTAAAATACATATTTTTTTAAATTTTATTTCAAGCAACAACATTTTTTGTTTTATGGTTTTAGTTAACAATAATAAAAATCACATCTAAATAACGTCAATGGAAGGAAAATCCTTCATAATAAAGATTTAAAACATCTCATGAAATACATGAAGCTTCTTTATTACAACAATTCAATAAAAACGGGCTGTAATGTTTCGGAGACGTCATGAGCATGAATCTGGAGAGATCATGTGGAGTCGGAGATCTGCAGTGCACCACAGTTTTAAAGTGTTGAGATTAGTGCAGGATGTTATTAGTGCATTTAAACGCATCAAAGCAGAACATCACTGCTGAACGTGCCCAAACATTCACAGGACTTCCCATGATGCACCAGTGATGGATCATTTATCTGTGGGTGGTCAGACCTTCTGAACAGCTTTACGTTCAACAGACTCACACAGTCTATATAGTTTCTAATAATTTTTTTTGGTTAAGATTAATACATTTTATATATATATATATATATATATATATAAGTAAATGTTTAGTTTAGATTTTTTATACATTTTTAGCTTAGACATATATTTTGTTTTCATTTTAATTAAAGTTTTAGTCGTTTTTGTCATTTTTATAGGTTTTTTTTTTATATGTCCTCACACAGTCAATTCCCATGCACTCTTACCCTCTCAACACTTAAAAGTGACCAGTAAAGAGCTGGAGCCTGTTTGAGCGTCTGCACGTGATGTAAGCATTAGGAAACATTCAGCATATGAAGCATCTCACCGTGATTTGTTGAGGACGGGTTCTGTGTTGTGGAACCACTCGATCAGCGGCGGCGGCTTGGCTCTGAACTGACAGTGAAACACAGCCTCCTCATCACGCAAAACCACCTGATCCACCGGAGCCACCAGCACACGGGGAACAGACTCATCTGAACACAGAGAGAGAGAAGAGTTACACTGTGATCTTATTAATATACAGCATGAGACACACACACACACACACTCACACTCACTCATCTACAGGTGCATCTCAATAAATTAGAATGTCGTGGAAAAGTTCATTTATTTCAGTAATTCAACTCAAATTATGAAACTCGTGTATTAAATAAATTCAATGCACACAGACTGAAGTAGTTTAAGTCAGTCGTTCTTTTAATTGTGATGATTTTGGCTCACATTTAACAAAAACCCACCAACTCACTATCTCAACAAATTAGAATACTCCATAAGACCAATAAAAAAAAAAAGAAACAAAGACTTAAACTACTTCAGTCTGTGTGCACTGAATTTATTTAATACACGAGTTTCACAATTTGAGTTGAATTACTGAAATAAATTAACTTTTCCACGACATTCTAATTTATTGAGATGCACCTGTACTCGCTGCCTTCCATTATTGCCAGTTGCTAACAGCACTTGTCATGTGTCACGTGACCTTTGACCTTTAGCACACCTGGATCAGACCACATACCACAGACAGAAACTCATCCATCCGACCGTCCCTCCGTTTGATCCTTGTGCTCCTGCAGGACGTGATTCTATAAATCACCCTTTACTGATTTACAGTCACATTTACAAACATCATCACATTAAATAAACTTATTCATATAGTTTCTAATGAAACATAACTCACATAGTCACTTTAATGTGAATGCAATGAATATTTGAATCAAATACTTATCTTTTCAGCATTTTATGGTAATTTCATCAAGTTCATTTTGTGTTGATAATTTTCTAATCATTTAATCAAGTTAATTTTGTGTTCATATGTTCATTTTAAGTTGAAAAAACTTATGAATCAACTTCAAACTTTTGAATCAATTATTCACGATCCAACATTACATAAATGTCATTAATAATTTTATCAAGTGTTGTCAATCACAGCTGATTTATCTGTGCATCTGTAATCATGTCACATTGTAGATCAGACAGACATGCTCTAGATCAGATAGACACGCTCTAGATCAGATAGACACTCTAGGATCAGACAGACACGCTCTAGATCAGACAGACACGCTCTAGATCAGATAGACGCGCTCTAGGATCAGACACACACTCTAGATCAGATAGAAACGCTCTCGGATCAGACAAACATGCTCTAGGATCAGACAGAAACGCTCTAGATCAGATAGACACTCTAGGATCAGACAGACACGCTCTAGGATCAGACAGACACGCTCTAGGATCAGACACACACTCTAGATCAGATAGAAACGCTCTCGGATCAGACAGACACGCTCTAGTATCAGACAGACACGCTCTAGGATCAGACAGACACGCTCTAGGATCAGACACACACTCTAGATCAGATAGAAACGCTCTCGGATCAGACAGACACGCTCTAGTATCAGACAGACACGCTCTAGGATCAGACAGAAATGCTCTAGATCATATAGACGCGCTCTAGGATCAGAGAGACACACTCTAAATCAGATAGAAATGCTCTCGGATCAGATAGACACGCTCTAGATCAGATAGAAACGCTCTCGGATCAGAAAGACACGGTCTAGGATCAGACAGATACGCTGTTAATCAGATAGACACGCTCTAGATCAGATAAAAACTCTAGATCAAATAAACGCTCTAGGATCAGACAGACACGCTCTAGATCAGATAAATGCTCTAGGATCAGACAGAAATGCTCTAGATCAGATAGACAAGCTCTAGATCAAACAGACACGCTCTAGGATCAGACGTACACGCTCTAGATCAGATAGACGCTCTAGGATCAGACAGACACGATGTAGATCAGACAGACACGCTCTAGATCAGATAGACGCTCTAGGATCAGACAGACACTCTAGGATCAGAGAGAAACGCTCTACATCACATAGACATGTTCTAGATCAGATAGGCACGCTCTAGGATCAGACAGACACACTCTAGATCAGACAGACACGCTCTAGATCAGACAGACACGCTCTAGGATCAGACACACACGCTCTAGGATCAGACAGATACGCTCTAATATCAGACAGACACGCTCTAGGATCAGACGGACATGCTCTAGATCAGATAAACGCTCTAGATCAGATAAACGCTTAAGGATCAGACCGAAACACTCTAGATCAGATAGACACGCTCTAGATCAAGCAGACACGCTCTAGATCAGATAGACACGCTTTTGATCAGATAGATGCGCTCAAGGATCAGACAGACACGCTCTAGATCAGACAGACACGCTCTAGGATCAGACAGACACGCTCTAGATCAGATAGACACGCTCTAGGATCAGACAGACATGCTCTAGATCAGATAGACGCGCTCAAACACGCTCTAGGATCAGACAGACACGCTCTAGATCAGATAGACACGCTCTAGGATCAGACAGACAAGCTCTAGATCAGATAGACGCGCTCAAGGATCAGACAGACACGCTCTAGATCAGACAGACATGCTCTAGGATCAGACAGACACGCTCTAGACCAGATAGACATGCTCTAGGATCAGACAGACACACTCTAGATCAGACAGACATGCTCTAGATCAGATAGGCACGCTCTAGGATCAGACAGACACACACACTCTAGATCAGACAGACACGCTCTAGATCAGAAAAACACGCTCAAGGATCAGACAGACACGCTCTAGATCAGATAGACGCACTCAAGGATCAGACAGACATGCTCTAGATCAGACAGACACGCTCTAGATTAGACAGACACGCTCTAGGATCAGACAGACACGCTCTAGGACAAGCTAGACACCCT
>NW_015632029.1:98378-102749 GCF_001515625.1 Sinocyclocheilus rhinocerous
GATCAGACAGACACGCTCTAGGATCAGACACACACGCTCTAGGATCAGACAGATACGCTCTAATATCAGACAGACACGCTCTAGGATCAGACGGACATGCTCTAGATCAGATAAACGCTCTAGATCAGATAAACGCTTAAGGATCAGACCGAAACACTCTAGATCAGATAGACACGCTCTAGATCAAGCAGACACGCTCTAGATCAGATAGACACGCTTTTGATCAGATAGATGCGCTCAAGGATCAGACAGACACGCTCTAGATCAGACAGACACGCTCTAGGATCAGACAGACACGCTCTAGATCAGATAGACACGCTCTAGGATCAGACAGACATGCTCTAGATCAGATAGACGCGCTCAAGGATCAGACAGACACGCTCTAGATCAGACAGACATGCTCTAGGATCAGACAGACACGCTCTAGACCAGATAGACATGCTCTAGGATCAAGATCAGATAAACGCTCTAGGATCAGACAGAAACACTCTAGATCAGATAGACACACTCTAGATCAAACAGACATGCTCTAGGATCAGACATACACGCTCTAGATCAGATAGACGATCTAGGATCAGACAGACACGCTCTAGGATCAGACAGACACGCTCTAGATCAGATAGACACGCTCTAGGATCAGACAGACATGCTCTAGATCAGATGGAAACACTCTAGGATCAAACAGACACGCTCTAGTATCAGACAGACACGCTCTAGGATCAGACAGATACGCTCTAATATCAGACAGACACGCTCTAGGATCAGACGGACACGCTCTAGATCAGATAGACATGCTCTACGATCAGACAGACATGCTCTAGATCAGACAGACATGCTCTAGATCACACAGACACGCTGTAGATCAGACAGACATGCTCTAGAACAGATAGACATGCTCTAGGATCAGACAGACATGCTCTAGATCAGACAGACATGCTCTAGATCACACAGACATGCTCTAGGATCAGACAGACACGCTCTAGATCAGACAGACATGCTCTAGATCACACAGACACGCTCTAGATCAGACAGACACGCTCTAGGATCAGACAGACATGCTGTAGATCAGACAGACACGCTCTAGGATCAGACAGACACGCTCTAGGATCAGATAGACACGCTCTAGGATCAGATAGACATGCTCTAGGATCAGACAGACACGCTCTAGATCAGACAGACACGCTCTAGATCAGACAGACACACTCTAGGATCAGACAGACACGCTCTAGATCAGACAGACACACTCTAGAACCGACAGACACGCTCTAGGATCAGACAGACATGCTGTAGATCAGACAGACACGCTGTAGATCAGACAGACACGCTCTAGCATCAGACACACTGTTGATCAGACAGACACACTCTAGATCAGACATACTGTAGATCAGAGAGACGCGCTCTAGATCAGACAGACATGTTCAGGTCTGTCTGTGTTTGTAAACTCTCACTCTCACTGCCGCCCACTATTCTTCTGCTAAAGCTCTTTATCCTCGTTCCTCTCGCTCTCTCCTTTCATTTGTAATTTTCATGCTCTAGCTGATCTCTTTATTCTTCAGCAGAGCTTTTATTCTGTCTGCAGGTGTGTGCGTGAGCAGCACAGGTGGCTGATGGGCAGGCCGACCGAGGTGTTGGGTTACGCTTCAGACATTTCTGTTTAGCTGCACACATGAGGTGACAAACATTACAGAACACACACAATAAAAGCTGCATTCCTGGGCATCAATGACACGCTCATGCAGTCTACATAGACGGCACGTCTTCTCACACATCTAAAAACTTAAACTAAACATGCTCACTCTGAAACTCTAATATAATCTAAAGGACGAATCTAATCTAGAAGAACCTGAGCTTGTGTCTGTTTATCTCTAATAATCTTACCGATGATATTGAGGGTGATATTGTGGTTACTGCACACTTTTCCTGCAGCATTTTGAGCACAGCAGGAGTATATCCCAGAATCCCCTGTACTGAGGCTGGTCAGCATGAGGATCCTGTCCTTTCTGTCCAGCTGATCTCCATCTTTGAACCATTTACTGCTCGGCCTGTACAGGTCAGAAACATCTTTTCACACAGAATCAGCGACAGTCAGCAGAGTATGATCAGAAACACGTCTGTAACCTATAGAAGACAGTTTCTGCCATGGAATAAAAAAATACTTTTTATCTCACAATTCTGATTTTGCAAGATATAAATTCAAAATTGCCAGAAAAAAGTTAGAGTTGCAAGATATAAACACAGAATTGTGAAAAACCGTCAGAATTGCAAAATATAAACTCTTAAAGAATTGTGAGATATAAACTCGCAATTACCTTTTTTCATTTTTGTGTTTCGTGTCATCAATAGTAATCTACATGATTCACTGTTCATATGGCATTATATTCCAGGTGTTCTGTGTGAGGATCAGACTCATCTTAACTGTCCAATCAGAGGCTGGACTCACCGTGGATGTCCATCAATGTGACACTGCAGCACGATTCGCTCAGCCTCCTCTAGCTCCGCCTCTGAGGCGGGTTCATTCATGGTGACCGGCCCCCTCTCCAGCCCTGAGGACACACAACAACATCCACAACCATGACTAAAATAAAAAACAAAAACTCTCCGTATCTCTATTTTCTTCAACAAAAAAGAGAAGAAAAATCTAGAAATAAATCTGTTCAGTAGTTGTGATTATAATTTTGAGCAAAGTAATTGTGCATTAACTGTTAACCATTATGCAGCATGACTAAAATTTGACTTTAAAAAGTTCTCATTGACTAAAACTTTTAGTCAACTAAATCTTGATTTAACAAAAAACTGGACTAAAATGCTAATTGACTAAAGGACTAAGACTAAATTAAAAAACAGCTGACAAAATGAACAATTTGAAATGAAAACCATTCAAATAAATATAAATGTATGTTATCTTTGGTCTGTGTTCATTTAGGATCTGTGCAGATGTTTTCTGAGAGCTGTTAGGATCAAATCCTGTCAAGAACATGTTTTTATTGGTCTCTCTGCTTGTGTGTTTCATTATTTTGCCCTGTTAAAGGGGTCATATGATGCGATTTCAATTGTTCCTTTCTCTTTGGAGTGTTACAAGCTCTTGGTGCATAAAGAAGATCTGTAAAGTTGCAAAGACTAAAGTCTCAAATCCAAAGAGATATTCTTTATAAAAGTTAAGAGTCAGCCACGCCTACCTAAAACGGCTCGTTCTAACACACCCCCACATACGTCCTGCGTCCACCAGAACCGCATGTCCGCCGGGCCGCTGAGCTCACAGCGCAGGATAGCACTGCGGCCGTGTAATGCGTCCTGAGACTGGGTGGGGCTCTTGAACTGAAGCGAAGACGCCTGGATGATGAAGACTGAGAGAAACACAGAGAACCAATCAAACTACTGAACAAAACACTGAGACACTTCAGACTCACAACAGACGAATGAATGTCTCCGACAAGACAAATCAAACAGTGTAGAACCGAACAGCATGTTTGCATTCATTAATGATGCAGTGAGACGCGTGAGCTTCAGCACTGCCAACACAAACACAACCTTCTTCATCATCATCATCATCATCAGAAGCTCTGAGCTCATCTACAGACCTCATCACATCACATCAATCCCGTCAGCAGTCATCACATCACATCATACATGCTGGGATACAGTGAGTTTGATGTGCTCAGTCTTACATCTACATGTATTCATTCAGCACTTTTATCCAAGCAACTTACAAATAAAGAAATATCACAAGCAATTTGTCAGAGAATCACAGCATTCATAAAACACAATGACAGGATTAGTAAACAAGCTAGAGCAGAGGAGAAATGCATTCTATAAATATATATAAACTATATAGTCAAGTCAAGTCAAATCTGCTTTATTGTCAATTCTTCCACATGTACAGCACATACACACAGAGAATTGAAATTGCGTTACTCTCAGACCCTTGGTGCATACAGATAACACTAACAGTAGAACATAAATACAGATAGATACAGAGATATAGACATTTAAAAACAACAAAAACTGATTAAAAAAGACAAAAACAACAAAATTACTAAAACTTTACATTTAATATGAAAGCAGAAAATATCAAAATAAAATCTAATTAAAAATATTATAAAGCTCTAAAAAATATATTAGTATCTCAATGACACTAAAATGACACTGATACTGAGTAAGAACATCACTATTTGTGCCTTTATGGTTGTGGGTTAGTTAAGCGCTTGTTTCCGGGTTAGTTAAGCGCTTGTTTCCGGGTTAGTTAAGCGCTTGTTTCTGGGTTAGTTAAGCGCTTGTTTCCGGATTGGTTAAGCAATTGTTTCTGGGTTAGTTAAGTGCTTGTTTCTGGGTTAGTTAAGCTCTTGTTTCTGGGTTAGTTAAGTGCTTGTTTCT
>NW_015632029.1:103310-108371 GCF_001515625.1 Sinocyclocheilus rhinocerous
GGTTAGTTAAGCGCTTGTTTCTGGGTTAGTTAAGCTCTTGTTTCTGGGTTAGTTAAGCTCTTGTTTCTGGGTTAGTTAAGCTCTTGTTTCTGGGTTAGTTAAGCTCTTGTTTCTGGGTTAGTTAAGCGCTTGTTTCCGGGTTAGTTAAACACTTGTTTCCGGGTTAGTTAAACACTTGTTTCCGGGTTGGTTAAGCGGTTGGTTCCAGGTTAGTTAAGTGATTGTTCCTGGCTTAGTTAAGCGCTTGTTTCCGGGTTGGTTAAGCTCTTGTTTCTGGGTTAGTTAAGCGCTTGTTTCCAGGTTAGTTAAGTGCTTGTTTCTGGGTTAGTTAAGTGATTGTTCCTGGGTTAGTTAAGCATTTGTTTCCGGATTGGTTAAGTGATTGTTTTTGGGTTAGTTAAGCGCTCGTTTCCAGGTTAGTTAAGTGATTGTTCCTGGGTTAGTTAAGCGCTTGTTTCCGGATTGGTTAAGCGATTGTTTCTGGGTTAGTTAAGTGCTTGTTTCTGGGTTAGTTAAGCTCTTGTTTCTGTGTTAGTTAAGCGCTTGTTTCTGGGTTAGTTAAGCTCTTGTTTCTGGGTTAGTTAAGTGATTGTTCCTGGGTTAGTTAAGCACTTGTTTCCGGGTTAGTTAAACACTTGTTTCCGGGTTGGTTAAGCGGTTGGTTCCAGTTTAGTTAAGTGATTGTTCCTGGGTTAGTTAAGCACTTGTTTCCGGGTTAGTTAAACACTTGTTTCCGGGTTGGTTAAGCAGTTGGTTCCAGGTTAGTTAAGTGATTGTTCCTGGCTTAGTTCAGCGCTTGTTTCTGGGTTATTTAAGCACTGAGGTCTTCAGCTGCATGAACTGACAAGCGTGTCACATCACGTGTAAAACGGAGCGTCTTACATGTCAACACACATCAAGTGTCTGTATCGAATGTCAAAGACGTTTTATTTGTTGTATCTTTTTCTGTAATCCAATGATGCTCTTAAAGTGGGCCACTAAAAGCTGCCATACATTATTAAGGCATGTGGAAGAAGAGCTTCAGTCAGATTCAGACCAGAAGAATCACCCGTCCATGTCTGAAGATCAGTACAGACACAGAGAAGCTCATCTTCCACATTTATGCTTGCTTTTTTAATCATACTTTTATGGAACATCTGTGTCTTTTTGAAACTTTAAAGCATTTAATTTCATCTCGACAAACAGTAAAATACTATGAAATGACATCAGAAGTGATCGGGACAGCAGACGATGCTTCACTGGAAGCACTGGAGGAAACGCAGCTGCTTTACTGAACACATGAGGAGACAGACAGCAGGTTCCTGAGAAACAAATGACACCAGAATGTTCTCACATATTTACAAACCGCAGAGATATCAACCTGAAACAACGGCGCTGTGAAACGAATAAAGTCATACGGGTTCAGAGCAGCACGAGGATCATTAAACGGTGAGAGAATGATGTTTTCATTGACTTCACAGGAACATCCAGACACCGGGGAACTGGTGGAGGAGCAGTGATGATTTGACTTGAATGAGTGCTAATTCATCTGAACTCGGGTCAAACATCAGCTCCAGTCCTGTGACTGTAATCGTCCTGCAGCTCTCAAACACTGAGATGAGGATCAATCTGCTGAAGCTGCACTCCAGTACAGTACAGTACAGTGACGTTGACATGGCAACCAGCATCCCGTCTGCTTCCTCTCTCTGTGGGCCTTCTGCTGTTATGAAAGACAAACTCACGGACTGATCCGTTATAATGATAATCTATCACAAATGCACTCTAGGATTCATCACTGATCGTCATTGGAATTACATCAGGAATTATTAATTAACATCTGGATTAACACTATATTGTGCCTAAAATAACACCTTTACATTTATATACTACAATTTACATAAATTAAAAATGATTGTAACAAGTTTTTAAAATAAAATAAAAAATGTAACGTTACTACATTTACACTAACAGTTAAAAGTTTTTGAACAGTAAGATTTTATTAATGTTTTTTAAAGAATTCTCTTCTGCTCACCAAGCCTGCATTTATTTGATCCAAAATACAGCAAAAGCAGTAATATTGTAAAATATTTTTACTATTTAAAATAACTGTTTACTATGTGAATCTCTGTTAAACTGTAATGTATTTCTGTGATGCGCAGCTGTATTTTCAGCATCATTACTCCAGTCTTCAGTGTCACATGATCTTCAGAAATCAGAATAATATGCTGATTTGCTGCTCAAGAAACATTTCTGATTATTGTTCTGATTATTATTACATTTTTTTCAGGATTCTTTGATGAATAGAAAGATTTATCTGAAATAAAAAGCTTTTGTAACATTATACACTCTACATTCAAAAGCTTGGAGTCAGTATAATTGTTTTTTTGGGAAAGAAATTATAGAAATTAATATTTTTATTTAGCAAGGATGCTTTAAATTGATCAAAAGTGATGATAAAGGCATTTATAATGTTACAAAAGATTTCTATTTCAGATAAATGCTGTTATTCTGAACTTTCGATTCATCAAAGAAACCTGAAACAATTATACTCTGCTGTTTTCAACATCATAATAATCAGAAATGTTTCTTGAGCAGCAAATCAGCATATTAGAATGACTTCTGAAGATCATGTGACACTGAAGACTGGAATAAGTTTTGTCTGGTAGTGTATGTTTTCAATATATATTTTTTTCAATCACTTTTCTATAAACGTGTAATATAGTCTAATATCAAGGTTTCTCAAACTGGGGTTTATGAGTTGATCGAAATTCACCAGATGTAAAATTAAAATAAATATATAATTTTAACGTAAAAACAATAAAAATGAAACACACACACAAAATTAAATATTTTATCTTAAAATATTTTTACCTGCATGTCACATGACCTGACATCAGAGCAGGGTTATTATAATGAACTAAAACTAAAAAACATTAAAAACATTTTTGTTACTTGAAACAAAATAAATGTTAACTGAAATCAAATGAAATATTTAAAAAACTTAGCCAGTTTCCAAAGCAACTTTTCTCATTTCATTTGATTTTAACTTTATATTCATTTACTCCTCAGAAGTGAACAGTAAGAAGAGTAGGGAATGAAAGTCAGGTTGAAACAGGCTCGTCCTCATTAAACTCCTAAACGAGCGTGGAGTTCTGTCATGACGTGTTTTCATCAAGAGCCGCTTCACCCGTTCACATCCATCCGTCCGTCTCCACAAATGAAGCGTCTCTCGTCACGTGTGGGATCCGTGACCAGCCGTAATCACAACAACGTGGTAAAAATGTGGTAAAATGCCGAGACGCCACTAAAGCTTTTCAACCATTAAGAGCTGCATTACAGTAAATGTGTGGCCACCCAGAATCTCCCGTTACTGCCTCGTTACCCACGACACATCTGGGGCCCGGGGCCCTTCAGAGACGACGCATAAAGACGCTATTGTTCACTGTGTGTACCGTCATCATTCATGTGTTTATGATGATCTTCCAGCTTCTGTTCATAATTACTAAAACTTTCACTGAAATTAAAATAGGAAAATAAAAAACTGAATATAACATATAAATTTAAGAGAAAATATAAAACAGAAATCGAAACGAATCCAATCTGAGTTATATTTAAAAATATCCTGGCTCTTCCAAGCTTTATAATGGCAGTGAATGGGTGTTATTTTTTTAACAGTCCAAAAGAAGTCCAATAAAGCACAAAATGAGGATTTGTAAAGAAAACTGTGGGAGGATTTCGATATAAGCCGAGAGGAGACTTTCCTAAAGTGAGGAAACTTTGCTTCCTTTGCTCCTGTAAACAAACGTCGGTTTTCAGGAGATTAGCATATTCTCACTGGAGCTTACGCTACGCTTACGTCATCCGCCGGAATGAACACGCGTACGACAGTTAGCGCAAGCTAGAGATTATGGTTTATAAAGCTTTAAATATGGATATGTTTCTTACACAAATGCATTGATTCGCTTCAGGAGGCCTTTATTCACCCCCCGGAGACGTGTGAGGCACTTTTTATTACAGATGGATGTGCTTTATTGGACTTCTTTTGGACTATTGACGAAAAACACCCATTCACTGCCATTATAAAGCTTGGAAGAGCCAGGATATTTTTTAATATAACTCTGATTGGATTCGTCTGAAAGAAAAAGGTAATGTACACCTAGGATGGCTGGAGGGCGAGTAAATCATCGGCTAATTTTCATTTTTGGGTGAACTATCCCTTTAATGGCACTAAAACAACAGTAAATCTATTGATGATCACGATCAGTGTCCTGAACACCTGAAGAGATGATGGGACAGTGATGAGATGCAGGACATTCAAATGCAGAGAATTCAGTCCAGAGGTCACGTGACACTCACATCGCCCTGCATTAAGTCTATCATCAGACTCATCTGACACATTCAGCTCTATCTGTGCTGAAGACCCTCACAGACCCTCAGAGTCCTGCTGTCTCATCAGAGAACGGATTAATCTGCATTAGCGCTCAGCTGCTGCTCTTCACACACAACAGAGAGGACGCTGGGAATGACATTATGCTGATGATGAGCTTATTAATATTAAAAACATTCAAAAGCTGCTTGTTTGTAGCGTTCACAGTTCGGTTTTGAGACTTTTGCTTCAGATCAACAGATGTAAATTAAATGAACTACAAATTACAAATACAACTGACATATTGTTTTTATATAGATCTAATTATAATTCAATTATGTGACTTGAGTTATGATTTATTAAAGATTTATTAAAGTCAGATTTATTCACTTATAGAAACAAATCTGTACTCAAACACACACAAACACACACTATAACACACACACAAATTCACACACAACACACTCTCACGCACTATAATACACACACACGCACAGACGCACACAGACACACACTATAACACACTCTCACAAATTCACACACAACACACTCTCACACACTATAATACACACACACGCACAGATGCACACAGACACACACTATAACACACTCACACTCTCTCACACTCACACTCACACACACACTTTCACACACACACACACACACTCACACTGTAACACATACACACACACACACACACACACTCTCTCACACTC
>NW_015632029.1:108632-113623 GCF_001515625.1 Sinocyclocheilus rhinocerous
CACAGACGCACACTATAACACACTCACACTCACACACACACACACACACACAAACACGCACACTATAACACACTCTCTCACACTCACACACACTCTCTCACACACACACGCACATACACACACACACGCACTATAACACACTCTCACAAATTCACACACAACACTCTCTCACACACTATAATACACTCACACACACACACACACACACATTTCATTTCTTTATTTAACCAGGTTAAAAAATGTATTTAATTAATAATTTATATGATTTATTAATTAATTTAATTAATTTCTAATTAAAATCTCTTTTACAAGAGTGACCTGGCCAAGAAAGCAGCAACAAGTAACATAAATATACAAGTTTCCATCAAAAACACAAAACGCAAATCAAAGATCACAACAACAATTTACCAGAGGATAAAACACATCATTTGTTAAAAGTAGCTTAAACTGATTTAATGACAGAAGCATGGTAAACTTTAAGATGTTTTGTAGATTATTCCAAGCCAAAGACGCATTATATCCAAAACCCTTTTTTCCTAGCTCTGTTCGAACCCGAGGAACTTTGAAATATAACAGATCATTTGAGCGAAGTTATATATAATTATAGCGCACGTCTGTATTAGAAAAACTGACAGACAAGTAAGATGGAGTTACACCACAAATAGACTTAAATTAAACAATACCAATTAAAACTTCTTCCAGTATACAGAGATGGAAACTCTGCCTTCTCATATAAAGTGCATGTGTTTGATAGCTACAACCAGTAATAAAACGTAATCGCTATGAAAAACAGTTATCAAGTTTTTTTAGATAATGTCCTGGGGCATTCATATAAAGCAGATCACCATAGTCCAACAGTGGTAAAAAGGTTACAGATACCAAATATTTCCTTTCACTAAAGGAAATTAAAGATCTGTTTCTATAGTAAAAACTCAATTTAAGCTTAAGTTTAGAAATTAATTTGTCCATATGTAGCTTAAAAGTTAATTGACTATCAAATAGAATGCCCAGGTACTTATAACTTACAACGCATTCTATTTTTGTTCCCTGGAAGGATATAATATTAGGAACATAACTTGGTAAAACTTTGGAATTTGAAAAAAATCATCAAACTATTTTAATCTGTATTTCAAACCAGCTTAAGTTGACAATATCAAACGCTGACTGTAACTAACGAAGAGCTTGTGAGGCTGATGAAGCGCAGCAATAAACAGCAGTATCGTCTGCATAAAGATGGTACCTAGCATTGGGAATGTTATCGCAAATATTATTATTATTATATACAAGGAAAATAAAATGGGTCCCAGAACAGACCCCTGAGGCACAACTTTGGAAACTGATAAAACAGATGAAGTACAATCTTTTAAAAGCACAAAGTCTTTTTAAAAGTATGCCATGATCCACTGTGTCAAAAGCCTTCGATAAATCAAGAAAAAGAGCTGAATAAATTTGTTTACAGTCCAAGGCATTAATAATGTCACTAAACACTTTCATAGCAGCAATAACCGTACTATGCTGCTTTCTAAATCCAGATTGGAAAGGAGAAAGAATATTATTTATTTCCAGAAAGGTTTTTAATTGTTCATTCAATAATTTCTCCAAGAGCTTAAATAAAACACACAGTTTAGATATTGGCCTATAATTGTTCAACTGGATTTCACATGGGGAAATAGAAAGATTAAATAAGCCAACGGTTCAGCAATTAAATCAGCTGCTAGCTTTAGATAAAATGGTTCCAACTTATCAGGCCCTGCAGGCTTATTTGGGTCCAAAAAAAATCAAAGCTTAATGAACCTCAGGAACAGATAACTGGGCAAAATCTAATTTGTTCTAATTAATTTACATGGAACTTGAGTTAAAGGTACGTTAAGAGAATTAGTCACTCACACACACACTCTCACACACACACAGTCACACACTCACACTCACTCACTCACTCACACACTCACACACACACAGTCACACACACACACACTCACACACACACTCACAGTGTGAGATCAGCTCCAAATGACAGAAGAAGCTGTCTCTCATTCAGGAGAGAGAGAGAGGCTGTTATTGATGACAGCTAATTACCCAGCAGCAGCTCTCGCTCATTCACCTGCACTGACTCTGTACTTCCTGTGACTCTGTATAATGATGTGAAGCAGCTTCTCCAAACACACACACTCCTGATGAAGACGCAGCACAGCCGCGCGTCTCTAGAGTCTGAACACACATGGTTCATCTGTCTGTCAGTTCATCTACAGATGCTGCACATCCACCTTCCCATCAGCAGCCTTCACACACTCGCTTTTTATTCAGCTGCTGTCACAGTGAGTTCATGAGACGGGAGCAGGGCATTATGGGAACACCATCAGTAACACAATGAGAGAGTTAATTAGAGCTCATACAAACGGGTGATGATGGAGTCAGCATAATATATACCTATATATCTATCTATATGTATATACACACACAGTGTGTAAGTGTATAAGGCAGTGTATGCAGTGAACACACACTCACATTATACTGCGTCTGCACTGAATCACATGACTAAAATCATGAATAAATGCAGGAAAGAGAAACAGGACAGACAGGAGGCTGATGGGTGAGATATGAATTGTTTGTGAATGGTGGCCGCGGGGACGTGACCTCTGTCAGGACGAAATCCCATAAGCCCCTGACGGCCTGTCATGCTGCTTTACTGTCTATAACACAGAACCACGGGCAGAATCTCTGAGCGGGAGGGCAGCGACATCACTTCCTGCTGTCCATCCATTGAAACAACCTCTATTGAAACACTACTGAAATAATCAAAGCACAGGACTGAAGGGGGCGCTAGAGCTTCCGTCAAACGTCTGTGTCCTGCATTCAACCGTGTGTTGTTATTCCTGTAGCTGCTATAAATATGTTTTTATGTCACTTCAGTCTGTTTCGAGAGGAAGAGCCTCTGACACACGTTACACACTCGAGCTGCGAGTGAACTGCGGTCGGACACATTTCAGCAGACAATGACGTGAAATGGAGTGTGTTTCAGACCTGAGGCTCAAAATCTGTCACCACACAATACACACATACATACTCACACACACACACACACACACACACTTTCTCACACACTCACACACTCACACACACACACACACACACACACATACACTCACACACATACACTCACTCACACACTCACACACACACTCATACAAACACATCACTGTTTTGCAGTGTTAATGTCTAAAGATTCATAAATCAAGATACATTTGATGCAAAATGACAGAAGATGAGAAGTCAAATAAGACATTTTTAAGGCCTTAGTCTGTGGAAGGGTGAAATAACCTTTCTAATACCCATAGAAACCCTGACTTCAGACACTGTGAAGAGACGCTTTCATACACACACACACACACACGCACACGCACACTCACACACACACAGACACACACACACACAAACACACACACACACACAAACACACACACTCACACACACTCTCACACACACACACACACAGGCAGTGTTGTGCTGCAACGCATCACACTTCACACTTCTCTAGTAAGTTTCGTCTGTGTGTGAAGACAGTAGCGCAAATCCGTGAATGAATGTTCCGAAGTGAAATAAACTTCAACAGAATAAAGTTGAATGGGATTGAATTTAATTAAAGTTGAATAAACTTCAACTTTACTGTTCAGTGCACTGATGTCAGACTCATTTTGAATAAAGTTTATTGTTAAATTCTTAAATGATCTGCCTCCATCATTACATATCTTTGTCAAGTCATTATAAGTGTTTGATCACCACATTTGAGTGATCATTGCAAAAAATGTGTTTATGTATATATATTCTGTTTATGTATATACTATATTCTATATATAGTACCAGTAAAATGTTTGGACACATGAATGGGAAAGTGTCAAAACTTTTGACTGTTACTGTACTATGATATACACAAAGAATATCGGCCGATATAGCGATATCGTTTAATGAGATGTAACGTTATGAAAATTTCATATCACGATTATAGTGACCAAAGTTATCACGGTTATCAATATCACGGTTTTGTTCAAATTAGATGAAAACGTTCAAAAAGAACTGATACACACACTGAAAACATTTCAATAAGTTTTATATTTGAAAATCAACAAACAACAAATACAATTAGCAGCTATATGCACTTTTTTTTGCATAAACATTAAATTAACATTAACATGAAGCCCTAATAATAATAATAATAATAATAAATCACTTATATATATATATACACACACACAATGTGATTTCCGTTAGTGATCATGTGATCTTCGGTTAGGAGATCTTGTGATGCTTTTTAAAGCAAAGTTGGGGTTGATTTCGAGTTCACATACAAACATAAATAGAATAGGCTAATTAAATTTGTCTATTTTAATGTAAGACAACATATTTTTCGTCAGTGATAGAAATATGATTTAAGACGGTAGTGTAAGCAAGTTTAGTTTGAAAACGTTTAATAGTAAATAAGACAATTAGACAATATTTTAATACAATAATAATAATAATAAATATTTATTTGCAACAACTGATGGAGTACTGAATGCTGCACGCACGCGCAGCGTTGCCAAGGTAACATTTGGTCAGTCATTCCCTTAGCCAAGGGAGTTCCAAACGCAAGGCCCTTTCAAACGGTACGCGGCAGTCGCGAGTGTCTAGTTCATTCTCAATGGGAGACATGCGGAAAGCGGCAAAACGCGGGCGGTTTCGCTGGCGGCGCGGAGGCGGAGCGCAAGCGGTGCTCGTGCACCCAAAATCCTGCCGCTTCCACGGGCACGGCGCTTCGCGGCAGGTGCCGCCAAAGATAAAAATATTTTATCTTTTTGTGAGCGGCAGCGGCAGCCGCGTCGGTTTCAACCAATCAGTGACCATTTAACTGAACTCATTGGAAAAATAGAGACACTACGTCCATGTTTTTATACAGTCTATGGTTGCGTTGCATCGCGCCATGTAAACATAAAACCATGTCTGCATTTGTGATTGGA
>NW_015632029.1:113662-117800 GCF_001515625.1 Sinocyclocheilus rhinocerous
ATTTATGGAAAGACTTTCATTCCCAGCAGCAAAGAGAACAAATGACTAATAGAGAGGAGAATAAACAGGAACAAAATGCTCAGTGATGGTTTTCCATCAGTGATGACCCATCCTTTCCAAAGGCTTGAGAACATAATAGAAATCTCTGACTATGGAGTTTCTCCACCCACTCCTTCATACGCATAATAGCAGCATGGAGCCAATGAGACTATTGTTTTATGCAGAGAATTAATAATGGAGCGTGGAAGTCATTCTGCGGTGCTTATGTTGTCCATTGCATTTATTATTTTTTAATGCATTTGGTTTTTAATGGCATTAAATAGGGTTTTAATGCATGTTTGAAGTGCTATATGGAGTGCGGATTTACTGTATGTAATTTTCTAGATGCAAAAAATTTTTTTTCTCATGCCTGAAAATTTTTCCAGGCCGTCTCCTTGCTTTTTTTTAAGCACTTGCTAGTTTTTTTTTTTTTTGGGGAGACGGTGACAGATGCCTGTTATTGCACGTCTTCAAAGGCCGTCTTGTCTCATGATATGATCTTTTATGACCTTTGGAAATGCTGATCTTCCCAGCAGTCAGCGTTGACCCTGCAAGCTAAAACTAGTGCATAGCTGTGAGGAAATGAGCCTGGTTGTTTCCAACGGGGTTGAAGGGTCCGTTTGGATCTCAGATGCATGCTGAAAGTGAGAGACGCGGAGTGTGATTGTTGGTGTGTGTGTGTTCGTCTCATAGACTGGCATTCCTTTGGCTTGAACTCATGTGCTTAGCGACGTAAAACTCTCAACGAGGGATTAAAGACAGTGGGAGTCTGACACAACCACGGCGACTTTTTCTAGAGCGCCAGACAGCGCAAATTCATCCCGATGCTCTTTTTTTATTTATGAGAATGTCTTTCAACTCCAGCTTCGTTTATTTTTAGCTTCCCAACTGTCTCCTAATTCACGGTGGAGCACAATGACAGTGTCACGACAACCTAGTTAGGGATGTAACGGTATGAAAATTTCATATCACGGTTATAGTGACCAACGTTATCATGATTCTCAATATTATCACGGTTTTGTTAAATTTAGATGAAAATGTTCAAAAAGAACTGATACACACACTGAAAACATTTCAATAAGTTTTATATTTGAAAATCAACAAACAACAAATACAATTAGCAGCTATATGCACTTTTTTTAGCATAAACATTAAATTAACATTAACATGAAGCCCTAATAATAATAATAATAATAATAAATCACTTATATGTATTTCCGTTTGTGATCATGTGATCTTCGGTTAGGAGATCTTGTGATGCTTTTTAAAGCAAAGTTGGTGTTGATTTCGAGTTCACATACAAACATAAGTAGAATGGGCTAATTAAATTTGTCTATTTTAATGTAAGACAACATATTTTTCGTCAGTGTTAGAAATATGATTTAAGACGGTAGTGTAAGCAAGTTTAGTTTGAAAACGTTTAATAGTAAATAAGACACAATTAGACAATATTTGAATAAAATAATAATAATAATAATAAATATTTATTTGCAACAACTGATGGAGTACTGAATGCTGCACGCACGCACAGCGTTGTCAAGGTAACATTTGGTCAGTCATTCCCTTCGCCAAGGGAGTTTCAAACGCTTATACGAGACAGTAATGCCCTGCACCCTTCAAAGAACACACTTCAAGGGCTCTGCCCTTCGAAGGGAGTAGGGCATAGGGATGCTCACTTCTGTTTGGAATTCGCCGCATGTCTCTTGTATCACCGCGGAGGCTCGGACGTGCTCTCTCGTTTCATTCAAATGCAGTTTGCCGTCTTGCGTCTCAGTTTTTGATTGTATTGAAAGTGAAATCAGAGGAATTTAGTATTAATACTACTATAATTTTGCTGTAGTGATCATATTGTCCTGACGATTGTTTTGTACACTGTTCATAATGGATTTATAAACAGGTAAGATTTCAAAACATTAATCTCATATTTCATATCCCCGTATTTATGTATTATTATAGGTAAACAAAAAAAATCTGTGTAATAAGTTAAGTATGAATATACAATACATTATCCCTTAAATGTCAACCTTATAGTTTGAACGTTCGTTTGTCTTGGCTCAAAGCCACTTGCTGCGAACTTTTCTTTGCGGAAGCTTTGCGTTAATTATAAGTGAGATAACGAAATATTTAATCTCTAATCAATATTTTTTGTCCAATTATTTGCCCAGTTAGTTTTGGTATTGAGGTAAAAGTTACCTTGCATTCGCTAACAGTGGGTGGTGGTCACGAAGATGACTGAGCAAATTTGATGCGTTTCCCCCTTTTGCAGCGACTTTCTTTTTGCAAGATCAGCAGACAGGGTGACCGTCCTCGATTAAATTGCCTTCAGGACTCTTGTAAAAGCCAAAATACGACCAGACCACCGATTTGGTCCTCTTAGATGGCTGAAAAATCTCCAGAGCGCTGTCACTGTTTTCCGCCATTTCGTCTCGTGCAAAAACAACAACAACAACAACACTGCATGCTGCTTATGCGTCAGACTGATGCTGGCTGGACAGGGTTTACCGCGAGTTTTCAAAAGCGCGATAATCAAACACGGTTTTGATGATAATTAAATTTTAAACGGTAATACTAACCGTCAGGGCATTTTATCGTGATTTATCATGAAACCGGTAATCGTTCCATCCCTACTCCCAAATATCGGTATCTATATCGGCCCCAAAAAACCCATATCGGTCGGGCTCTAGTTACAAGCCGAGGTCTCTATACATTACTGCCGCGTTACATTGCTGACAGAATGCAGTGTTTTATAATCTAGAGATTGTAATATAAACGATTGGCAGGTGCAAGCGTATGCAGAGTTTCTATTTAGGCTATAACACGTGTTTGCAGCGTTGAGCAATGCAGTGCTGAAATTTGCGTGCTTACGAATCCTCTCATTATAACACACGCATTATAGACATTATGAAAGATTCATTATGCTTATATTTATTGTGTTATAACAGAGATTTGTGAGATTGCGATGAACTGAGATGTCTTTTAGAGATTATAAATGCAGCGTTCTTTGCTGGCATTCTGCCAAACCATGCACGCAGCAGCCGCTGCTTTAGTTAATTAGTTAAGTGTTCTGTGAATGTTGATGCTTTAATAACACATATTTATCGGGAGCGTGTATGCTGGGATTTCATAAATTTCATAGAGAAAAAAGTAACGTAACTAGTAATGTAACTAATTACTAATTACTTTTGAAATTAAGTAATCAGAACAGTAACGTGATTACTTTTAAAAGGAGTAATCAGTAATTTGATGACATTTTCAGAGTAACTTGCCCAACACTGCTCACAGGTAGCGTATCGACGTATTGATTTCACCGCTGTGTTTTGTTCTGTCCATACAGGCGATAGCTCCGGTTGGGTAAATGTACCCGTAGCCTGGAGAGAAACGAGGGGCCGTTCGGCTCCGTTCTGTCTCACAGACATTCCGAAGCACTCTGTGTTTCCCATCCGGCGCTCCCAGCGCATCGATCTGCCCCGCTCTTCTGGAAACACAAACCCAGACCTGCCAACAATCCATACGGGACGATCCCCGAGCCAGGAGCCCATCAGAGCCTAATGCACTCGATAATGAACGGAGGAAGTACAACCTGCTGATGATCCCATAATGCACCTCAACACAGCCGAGAGAGCAAACGCTGACATACAGCCAAAAGATAAAGCCAATGCCAGATGAGTGTGGTGATGTCGACCTGTTACCACGGTAACCAGAGAGGAAGGTCAAAGGTCAATCACACAGGATCTTATTTTTTGTCATTGAGAATAATGACTCCCTCCTGCAGACCGCATCAGTCCAGATCAGTCCAGCACGGGTCTCTCAGACAGCACAGTTTAATGTGAGTAGAAATAAATCTGTCTTTTACAGTAAAGTAAAGAACTGGCTGTTAGAGCTTTAATCGCATGACTATCAACACTAGTGCTAGTAAACAGCACTTCATCTCTTAGACTGCAAGATCACACACATCAGACAGAATAAAGAGCGATAACTGAGCTAAATGTTGAACAATGAGAATGACGGACTGCCAGATCTCTCTCACACACGCACACACACACACACACACGCGCGCACACACACACACGCACGCACGCACGCACGCACACACACACAC
>NW_015632029.1:118073-132625 GCF_001515625.1 Sinocyclocheilus rhinocerous
ACACACAGACACACACACACACACACACACACACACACACGCACACGCACACACACACACGCACACGCACACACACACAATACACACACACACGATCACTGCGTAGACTTATATTGTTTTTATATTCAGCGACACTGTAAAAAAAATATTTTTAAGTTGTAAATAAAACAAAGATGATTGGAGTACATTTTACAAGAAAATACTATTTCATTTTTTCTACTTCAAAATGTCATGTTTAATTCACTGTTACTTGCCTTTTTTGTAGTTGTGAAATTTATTAGCACTTACTGCGCGAAAATTGTTTCTGTGTTACTGTTACTCGTCTTGCTGCAGCTAATTTACAGTGAATTTGCCTCATTTTTTAAGTTTGAATCACTGATTCTGTCGTTGTTTATTAATGTGGAGCTGCTTTGAAAGAAGCTGTATTGTATGAAGCACTGTAGATGACACCCACATACGCTCACGGCCGATGGCACTTTTATTGGTTTACGGCCTTTCAAACTTTAAAGTGACAGATGAGCTTGGAGCAGCGATGCATTTTCTGACCATCAAGCGCTCAGAAATGCTCTCACGCACACTGTGTCTTCAGAGGCTCGATACACGCACAGGAAAGCCGAGAGATGCTCTCTAGAAAGCCACTGAAGCAAATATTCCAGCTGAGTGCCTGAAACGCTGCGGGCGATCAAACACAGGCCCTCCGCATCTACTCACGCGCTATTAGCCAGCGCTGCAAACACGGCACGCAGCGATCAAAACACGCCAGCCCCCGCCGCAGATTCACACACTTCATTCATGCAAACGACTGCAGTGATTGAGATGCTATCTGCGATCGAGGAGATTAGCGCCACACACACTCGGCATTGAGAGGCGGTGAGGGCTGGGGGCCCCGTGAGGAGGCGCTGGGGCCCCTGGTGTCAGTTATCAGGCTCCTGCTGCGCTCCAGTAATCCGCTCATCTGAGAGCCTCAGGTCAGCGCAGAGGAGCACCGATGACAAAGATGTGTTTGACAGGGGGCCGCGCTCTTAAACCGGACGCAAACTGAGCTCTGAAACACAGAACACACAATCATCCTGTGCAACGGCAGAAAGTGAAGTCAGTCATCACTCGTGCTAGTGCTCCTAGTGCTTTAAATGATTTAAAATCACACAAGACAGGCATTAAAATCAGCCCAAACAACTAAAAATCAAGATGTTTCTTATTTTAATTCATCCCTTCAACAGCAAGATACAAGAACCTGAATATATGAGGAATTCTGATTTTAAAAGTGTGATTTCTAGACTTGGAAAAGTTTTTACAATGAGTATGCATATTTCCTACTTTTATATAAGCAACAAAAAAAAATGTATAATCCCGATCCTTAACCCATATTTAGTCAATCATGAACGACTGGAAAAATTATGTAAATTGATTGATTAACAAGAGAGAACCCTGAGTAGCATTCAGTTCTTAGACAGGAAGAAAACACAGTAGAAACCACCTAGAGCACCCCAACAACTACTCAGAACACCCTAGCAACACCCTAGCAACCACCCAGAACCACCCAACACAGCCTAGTAGCAACCACCCAGAACAGCCTAGCAACACCCTAGCAACCACCCAACACAGCCTAGCAACACCCTAGCAACCACCCAGAACAGCCTAGCAACACCCTAGCAACCGCCCAGAACAACCCAGATCCCCTTAACAACAGCCTAGCAACCAATATTTGCATTTACTTAAGTGTCCAGTTACAAGCTAGTCATCTAATTTTTTTTCTTTAAGAAAGACTAGTTATTTAGAGACAGTCTTAACATAGAGCTTAAGTGTATTCAACCAACCAGCATGTTTACATGTGAAGTGGAATAAACCCAAATGTAGTCCAGACTGCTGACTAGAGAACAGGATCCAGGAAGCGGGGGAATCAGCGGAGCGGACCGGACCGGACGGGAGTGACATCAGCATCACATGACCTCATGAAGACCTGTCCGATCACACTGATGAGCCTCATGAAGCGCTCTGATGGGAAGTGCAGTCATCTAATATTTAGTTCCCATTAGCGTCTGAACATTGAACCGTAGAAGTGCTGCGGTTCCCCCAGCGGGAGAAGGAAAACCAGGTCAGGACGAGGCTGAAAGCAGTGTCATATTAATACTCTCAATTTCCCCAGTATCTACTTTACCAGTGAGTGTGCTTTTTTAATCGGCCTCTCTCTCTCTCTCTCTGACATTTCAACTACAGCAGCAGACGCTTGAAGGGACAGAAACGCCGGATTCTTCTGCTGCCTCTCATTCGTTGAGCTAACTCATTTCTGCTTTTACAGACTGTGTGAGTTTGTGTGCACAGGAGCGTGTGAAGAGTTCAGATCTCTTCAAAAACACCATACATAAACCTTAGTCAGTGTCATATTAAATTATCAAATGAACATGCGACTGTGGGGCAGGGTTATTATGTTAAATGCTAAATTACTACTCATACAGGCCACGTTATTTGTCAGATTAAATTGTGCGGTAAGGCATTGCTGTTTTGCAAAGTCAAAACAATCATACTAAAAATAACATTATGTTATAATGTTACAAGAGATTCTCAAGAGGCCTGTTGCATATGTTAGGGTTTTATCTTACATCTAATGTTGTTAAATGAATGTTTATTGCATTATTTCAGTATCGTGTGTGTTACCATGTGCACCTTTACTTCCTCAGCTTGTGGAAAAGCTGTTTTGGTTCATCTCTTTCTCATCACCACCTGTTTTTGGTGGTTAGCAGTGTATTACAAACAGATAATAGTACTTCAATAGGGTGGTATATTAACATCATATCAATCAATAATATAATTGTTTTTACTGTGAATTTAAGTTAAGTCTGTAAAATCTCAAATGTTGCTACCATATTTTTCACGGTAAAGTTCTGGCATCCAGCTGCCGGTATTTTACCTTAAATGTCACAGATTTTATTTTACAGTGAGGTTTTCATCCCCCATTGACAGATATTTGTTCATGTTTTAATCATAATCAGTTTTTCATAAAACATGACTTCTTATTTTCATTTCGCCTCTCCAGTAAATGTATCTTGATCTAAAGATGTTCAGAAAACAAGACAAAATACTTTTTGCAGTGCATGTAACATTTAACGCCATGATTTTTAGAATCTGCTCTAATTCCATAGGAAATTTACTGGAAAATAAAATAAAATAATCTTTCTTTAGAACAATATGCACTGATGAATCAAACACTAAGTTCAGGACTAAACTAAATAATTATGGATTTCATGTTGACTTTAATTAGAACTAGTGTTTAAGACAATGAGAGAAAAAAATATATCATACATAAATATAAACAAGGTTCACTTTTAGGTGAATTGTATAGGCGTTTCGTGGGTTCTGTGTAATATTTTTCAGGTTACACTTTATTTTAAGGTGTCCTTGTTACAGTGTAGTTATACATTTAAGTACCGAGTAATATTAATTAACTACATGTACTTACTATATGGTTAGGTTTTGGAAAAGGGTTACTTGCATGTAATTAATTGTTATTATAATAGTAAGTACATGTAACCTGTAACAAGGACACCTTAAAATAAAGTGTTACCTTTTTTACTTTAAAATTGTTGTTGTGTTGTTTGTGTATCGCTTGTTGATCTTTGGTCTAAAGATAATGTTCTGCCAGGCTATTGGGACAGACAGTAAAGCAGAGCTGAAGGGTCTCCTCCAGTTCAACACTAAACACGGTCCTCCTCCTCCAAACCTGCGCTTCAGTCTGTGTTTCAGAGAGTCTGCATGAAGTACGAACGTCGAACGCTCCACTAATGAAGATGAACTCTGCAGCATCTTCAGACGCTGATGAAAACACACAGCATTAGATGTGGAGCAGAGGGACAGACCAGAGGCTCTGTATTCAGAGCTGCTAAATTTAGCTGATTACACTCCGCAGCGCATGTCAGTGTTATAAAGCCCGGGGGAGACGCGTTATGGAGCTAAAGATGGTGAAAACAGAGGTGGATTTATTCATCACGCATCAGCCGCAGAGAACTGGTCGAGCCTGACTAACGAGGCCTGACGGAGTAACTCACCCATCATCAGCCAGGAAGAGGCTCGTTAGTGGAGCACATGATTACAGTGATCGGGTCGTGCTCGTTACATGAGTAATCACGCAGCACGCATGTTTACCAGCGGCTCATGGGAACTCGGTGAGGGTGGGAGAGGAAAGGGGTAACATGCACACAAACACACCCTCTCTAATCCGCCCGGAGAAAGACGTTCATTCATAGGATTAAGTCGCACTCTTAACGGTTCATTAGTATGTCAATCACAGCCTCCGCGTCAGACACAGAACATCAACTTCCTGTCCTTTACAATAAAAGTGAGAAGGAGATGCCAAACATCTGAGAGGCTGCACTATATTAACATTTCTAAAGGGGAGATGGGTTGACTAAACGAATGACTTTTCTCGTTCGTATTTATGAATATGGCTGACCCAAATACATAAAACATACCGTCATACAGACAGCTACTAACGCTTCCCGGAGCAGAAATGTGTCTGGATCTGTCATCCAGTCCAGCTTACTCACATCAGCTCAACCATCTCAAAAATGAAGAAAAAACAACAACCCTGTTTACTTCTATCATTGCACAGTAGAATCAATGTTTTAATGTAATAATAAAACTTTTTAATAATAAAAATAATAAAAAAAATTTTAGGGAATATTCACACAATTTTTCTTCCATGTTTTAATTTGAACAGTAAACCTCTGTTGTGCAGCACTTTGTCTGGCAAAAAAAATGAGTAATTATGAGTAATTAATGAGTAATTAAAATTTTTTTTAAAGTAAATTAAATTAATGTTTTATGCACAACACAGAATTTCTGAAAAAAATATTTTTTATGAATTCAATTAATTAGACATGCTTTTGATTAATAAAATAAAATTAAACCATGCTGTTTGAGAGAAGACACAATAAAATAAAAATAAATAAATCAGAAAAAATAAATCAGAATTTGAGAAAAATTAGGGGCCCTAAAAATTTAATTTTTGGTTAACTTTGTTAAATTGCATATGTTTCATGATTTCAAATTATTAGACATGCTTAATTAATAACATTTAAAATAGAGTCCAGAAAAAATTAATGGAAACAAACAAACAAAAACTATCTAGAAAAATTTAAAAGGAAAAAAACTGATTTTGGAAAAAAACAAACAAATAAAAAACAGATTTTGGGGAAAAAAAATTAAATGGATTTCATAGGGTTCTTCTAACAACTGAAGGCATTACGACAAACAATACAGATGTCTGTCACTATTGATTTACGAAGACAAATTCAATACAAAACGGACAGAGAGACCTTCTTCAGCTCAATGGATGATTGACAGGTGAGTGGTTCACTGCTGTGTTTAATTACACCACTGATTTACTCTATAAATGTGATGTGCTCATGTTTCTCTAACTGCCTCCGTGTGTGCGTTCAGCAGTGATCTGTACTCATTTACACCCGTATGTAGTGCTGAACACTTCTGACTGGATCACACAGAACAGAACAGATCCTAATATGAGGTGTAAACGGGGTCTCAAAACTACCGTTATCCTCATAACCACAAAACGAATGATTACCGGTCTGATCTAAATTGACCGTTCAAGCTTATTAAAACAGCTGTTATCAATGCTTGGCTTTATGCCAAGACTAAATAAGTGTTAAATAATCTGAGTAATGTATATTATATCTGACAAAGATTGACAAAGCTTCAGTATGAGTGGAGCGCTAGTGCTCTGTAGTGTTTCTGGCTCAGATCAGTGTTCGGGTCGTTCTTCAGTGTCACGTTACACAGATAATCAGATAATACTCGTGTTAAGCGGATTAGCAGTGTTCTGATGGCCAGAGGTCAGTCTGTGACATCATATAACACACTCAGCCGGTCAGGAATCATCTCACACCGAACACAATGCGTTTGAAACAGCAGAAGCGCTTGAGCTCGTGTAGAAGTGAACTCGTGAACTGTGTGCTTGTGTGATCTTCAGCGGTCTCACCTGACCTCACTCAGCCCGGATCAATCTTTCATGAGCTCTCCGGATCAGAAACGACGCTCGGTCGGATCTCAAACACCCACAGAGAGTATTTATGACTGAAACACTGCAAATACATAAAACACACCGTCATAAAACGTTCACTGGAGCAACTGTGAAACCTTGCGGCTCCAAAAACGTGTCCAGTTTGGCATCAACATGCAGCAGTTACCATTAATGTCCAGTATCTGCGTCATAAAGTCTCTAGTGACTTTAATTCATGATCTTTAATGTGTCAGAGGGAGTTATTGCCTCTGTCTCTGTCTGTCTCTAGCAACTGCATGGCAACACCCTAGCAACCTCCCCGGGTACCTTAGCTACCGCATAGCAACACCCTAGCAACTGCCCTGAGGACCCTAGCAACCGCATAGCAACACCCTAGCAACTGCCCTGAGGACCCTAGCAACCGCATAGCAACAACCTAGCAACCGCATAGCAACACCCTAGCAACTGCCCTGAGGACCCTAGCAACCGCATAGCAACAACCTAGCAACCGCATAGCAACACCCTAGCAACTGCCCTGAGGACCCTAGCAACCGCATAGCAACACCCTAGCAACTGCCCTGAGGACCCTAGCAACCGCATAGCAACACCCTAGCAACTGCCCTGAGGACCCTAGCAACTGCATAGCAACCCTAGAATCTATCTATCTAATAGTTATAATCGATCTGTTTTTCTAATAGACTGTATTGCCTTCAAAACATTCAGACTTTAATCTTTTAATCTAAACTATTTTAAACTGAAAACCGTCAAACTTTTAAAACTTTCTGGTCTGGCTTTCTCAAGCCAACTTCAAAGTTTGTCTCGACAAACTTTTTTATCTAGTTATTTTTATAGCACTTCACACAATCGAGACACTGAAGAGCAGCAGGTTAGTTTATTTAGCTCAGAGCGGTAGTTCATTAAGAGCGTGCTTCAGTGTTCATGCGGCTGTCAACACTCACACACACACTCATTCAGAAACACAACAAACACAACCGCACAGATTCACGCCCTGAAGCTCCCGGCGCCGACACTTCAGTCTGTCACCTCACATGTACTTCTGCAGCGCTTCATACAGTACAGATCGTCTCAAAGCAGCCTCACAGAAATTCTGTTCTAAAATGGTGAAGCGCTGTTGCCATGAAGTTATAAAGCAGATGCAGTACAATCAAGTCTCGTGTCCGCTTCATGCTGGATCTTGTTCTGGTCAAGAACTGCCTCAAATCCTGCACTCGTGAAGGTGACTGCTCGCAAACACAGATATGTGATACACAACTCAAACACACGAGTCTATGACAGGAATCTCTGTGCTGTTTGCACCGAAGCAGGAACTCAAGTCATATCTAGAGACGTAACTTATATTCCTGTTGTCTTTGAGATGGATCTACACTCATTCTCATCAGTGCACAGAAAAGAGTGAAGCTGGTAATTATCCATTCACCTCTGATCTGTCCGTGTAGGTTATTCAGATCTGATAGAGTCAGTGCCGTTAAATCAATAATAGTAGAGTATTCAGTATGAAGGATACTTCCTCATCTCGACCCGCTCACTCCCGTTTCCTGGAGGTCAGAGGTCAGGGGTCAGGGTCAAACCCCGGCACTGACATGAGAGACTCGAGCAGTGATACTATGGCCTCGTTAGAAAGGGTTAAAAGACCTAAACAACTCCACCTCCAAACAAACCAGGTTTCCATCCAAAGCTGAGAATTTAACTAAAATATTTGAATATCGCGTAAAAACGTTTGTTTTCAACAGAGTTGACTATAAACAACATATAAACCGTCCAGGATTGAACTTCCCAAGTATGACTTTAACTTAACTTAAAAAAATTAATCTTAAACCGCTGAACTACACATAACGCACGCTGAAGCTCTTCGTGTTTCTCTGCTGCAACGTTCAGCAAAATCTGAAAACTATTTCTCCCACAGGGGAAATATTGCTTATGATTACTGCTGTTTGAATCCGCACAGAAACTGATGCAACTAATGTTCAGGAGGACACAGCGCTGATTATCATCCACACACATTCAGAAGACTCTGCTCCTTCTAAAATACCTCTAACTAGTTCATGTTTAACTTCTCTAATGAAGTGTGTTACTTCTTGCTATTGAACGGTGTTACTTTAATTAAAAAGTTACAGTTTAACAAATTAAGCAAGCTAAGCATGAGGTATTTTATCCCAGAATGACCTTCGGTCGGGAATTACACTGAAAATCACGACGTTTGATTGCTATTAGTGACGACTACGCAGATGTTGGCATCATAATCACCCGACAGCAGTGACACACAGATCAGAACGCTCTCTCATATTATCTCACTCACACACTCTCACTCTCACTCACACACTCAATCTACTCATTCTGAGGATTTTCACATGTGAGAGTAATAGTACAGTGATGAAGATGGAAATAGATAACTACTATCTGTTAACATGCAGTGCAATGGAGCGCTCTTTAAAAGGGAATCTCGACTGTAGTTCAGCTAGCGTTAGTTATGAGCAGTCTGTGTGTAAGCGGAGTTCAGGAGCGCTGTGAGACGTGAGGAGAGCATCATCATCATCATCATCATCATCCATCTGCCTCACAGACAAACAACAGACCAAACACAGCTGCAGCACTTCCTCCAAAACACTTCCTGCGCAACAGGACCAATGCCACACAGGAAAGCAGCTTTCCCCCTCCGCGTACGGATTCAGCGCAGTTCCTGTGGGTCTTCTATACCGCACGCTTACTATTCCCTGAGCGTCTCCGTCAAAACACTTCCAGCGACGGCGTTCAGAAGTGCTTCGGTCATCAGGGATGATGCGGAATGAAAGACGGAAGCACCATGAGATCAGAGTCCTGAGGTCAAAGGGCAAACGTTAACATCAGACCCAAACAGGAAGATGCTGCTAATGGTCAATGACCTTTGACCTGGATTTCAAAGTGAAGATGAGCTACTGTAAATAAAACACGCACACGATCATGAGACATTACACTGAACAACACATGACAAATAAACCAACGCCGATCGATTGTTTACTATTTAAGTCAAGTCACATTCATTTCTATAGCACTTTATACAATACAGACTGTTTCGGAGCAGGTTTCCAAAAATAAACAGGCAAGCGATACAAACAGATATCATTTCTGCTGTTTTTAAAAATTCAAAATGTAAAAATAGCACCATTCTGGCTACATTTGTGGCAAAATACAAGTGGAAAAATATTTTAAATTAAATTAAATAAACTAATCTGGTCTCACTTGATTAAAAATCTTCTTTACTTCTGCTCTGAGTGCATTACTGCAAAATAGCTGAAGCTTATCTGTGATGCATAGGAAAAAGACGGATATCAATTACAGAAATTGAGAAAATAACTTGTTTTTAAAACCTGGATGTTTTGAATTTTCAAAGACAATTCGGAAATAGTATTTTCACAGCTTGTTGTTAACGTTAACGAAGCGTTCTTATATTTGTGTTAGCTGGGTTAGTACTGAAGACTGTCTTTAAACAGATCCGCTGCTCTCTGGGAAACACAAGCAGAAAGTGAGAGAAGTCACAGTTCACACCACAGTCTTCAGTCGACATGAAACGCTGCTCGCTTCTGCAGTGACACATTCACAGATGGAAGATTCAATGACCAACGAGGGAGGGATCCTGACGGATTGATTGGATGCGTCTCTGTTTGACAGAAGGGTGACAAATATCGGGAATAAGTCATGCTGAAATGGAGCATTTACACTTCCAACTACTGCTTCTTTATGTTGTTTTGCACTGTTTTAAATGCAGGCAGCAACGCAGCAAATGCTTTAGCAATATTTGGTAATGAATGTAAAAATATTTACCTTGCCAATAAAGCAATGCATTTAGAAAATAGATAATGGATTTACATTTCATGGCCAAACTCATCAGACTGAGTCTAATGCATATGAGAGTGAAGCGTGTGGTTTTGCACACACACACACACACACACACACACACAGAAGAGCTCCTCCTCCTCCTCTTGATTGACACCTTAGCTCCTCCTCCTGCTGCTGCTCAGCCAGATCTCACTACAGTCTGATTATGCAATGGCACGGCATGCTGCTTCTTCCCTGCCTCCTCTGTTTTCAAATGATCCACGCTGTGAGTTTCAATCAGAGAATCACAGGAGCACCTGGTCTCACGCAGGCAGGAGGGAAGCGTCACATGTGAGCCACAAATATGAACTCCACAACCTCAAGAACAGCGAGATTACATTACAATAATACAAAACAAAACGACTCTGCTGCCATTGCGATCAACATCTGTCGAGATAGAATGACGGACAGGAGCGCGGTCTGTGATGCATAGTGTTTGCTGTGGCAGACTGCATCATATATTCTGATGGAGGAGAGAGAAACAGCTGCTCTTCTGAACTCTAATTTGTGTCACCAACTCAAAACAGACATTAAATTCCTCTGAGCACTGAAAATCCAGTGAGAGGTTATTCTAATACTCAAGCTCTTCAAAAAACCTGGATATATGTGTTCAAAAACTGTAATGCGATTTGCTTTCAATAAACTCCAGTTTCACTCCACTCACACACTCACACACTCTCTCACTCACACACACACTCTCACAATCAATCACTCACTCACACACACACACACACTCACTCACTCACTCACTCACACTCTCTCTCACACACACACACACACATCTGGTCAGCTATCCTTGTGGGGACTCTCCATAGGTGTAATGGTTTTTCTACTGTACAGACCGTATATTCTATTGCCCTACACCAACCCTACCCCTAAACCTACCCCTCACAGGAAACTTTGTGCTATTTCAGATTTTCAAAAATCTTCATTCTGTGTGATTTATTAGCTTGTTTACCCGTGGGGACCTCAATTTAGGTCTACAATTATATCGTTCAGGATCCATGACAATGGTTTTTTACAGGAGGATAATCAAAGGAAGATGTTTTATTCAGAAGGTCTCTACAGTATGAGAGCTGAACACAGCATGCAGTAATAAGTGTTCATGATGCTGATCGACCAGAAACAACACGGAGCTAAAAGAGTCAAATGTCTTGATTTCCTTTCCTTTCTAGGCTTTCAAAGCTCTAAACCAGCCTGAGACAGCAAGGTTTGCTCATTGAGTCTATATTCACCACTGCACTGCATTGTATTTGATTGCCTGTTTTTTTATTACTGTGTCATTTTCCATTGCATCGCCTTCATGCTCGTGTGTGTGTGTGTGTGTGTGTGTGTGTACTCTGTCTGCTCTGGAAGCTCCAGTCATCACAAACACAGTAAAAGCACTGGATCACCGCGAGGCACATGTGGTGTGATTCTTCTGAGGCTCAATCACATCTGAATACTGATATCTGATCGATATGAATCTGCTTTCAGGAGACATGAAGCTCATTTACACACACTCTCTGATTATATGCTGGAAATAAATCATGCATTCAGCGACTGGAAACTGGCATAACTCAGCTTCACACCTGAACTCAAGAGCTTTCACTTTCATGCCGCTTCCACGCGAGAGACGCTCCGAGCAGCAGCGCGTTACCGTCACCGACGCGACGCGACCCCGGTGACTCCGCCACAGCACAGCCTGAAGCGCTCTTACCTTCGAGACACATGATGAAGATGATGGCCAGCAGACCGTCGGATCTTCGTCTTCCGGTGCGGAGCGCGGAACTCCTGTTGGTTTCGGTCCCCGGTGATCCGTCCATGTCTTCCGCGGGACGCGCAGGTGCGCCGCAGGTCAAACGCGTTCACAAAGAAGCGTCGCGGTGAGAGCTCGGTGGCGGTAGAGGAGTCGCCGGTAAGAGTGTCGACGCAGCGCAGCTCAGCGGATCGTCTGTAGTCCGTCGGAAGCAGCGGGTCACTTTACTCGGTCCCGGGTTCGCCCGCTCCTCTCTCTCTCTCTCTCTCTCCGGTGCTTCCGGTTTCAGCGCTCCGCTCACTCCGGGAAAACGCGTCCAATGCCGCTTCCCGCTGGCAGAACTGCGAAACACCGAGAGACACTTCACATGAACACTTATTTTGTATGTTTTTTTAAACCCAGCAAAGAATGAACGCCCTGTGTTATAAACAGTGGCGTGTAAAACTAGTCTTGCATATTTAGTTCACCCCAAACGGGCCAGTAATATTTGCTCTGCCACGTGACTTCTGCTGCTTGACTTCACAGAGTAAGGACCATTAGGAAATTAATATTAACCACAGAAGAGGTGCAGATTTTGCAATAAATAATAAATAAAAAAAACAGTAACACCTTACAATAAGGTTCCATTAGTTAATGTGTTAACTAACATGAGCAAACAATAAACAATACATGTATTACTGTAACGATGGGGAGCGTGACAACTAGTGCAAGTGCAGGCTTTGTTCCAAGAGTGGTCAAAACAGGCAGATCAAACAACAGCACACAGGTATAACCAAGAGTAATGCAATAAACAATCAATAACAAGGCAAGGCAATAAACACGGAGAACACAATGACAAAACATACCATACAACACTGAGCAATGAGTGTGTGTAGAACCAGGCTTTAAATAGGGTGAGACTGATGAGGAAACAAGACACAGGTGAACGCAGCAATGGTCAGGACAGGCAGCAAACAATCAAAAACAAGGCAAGGCAATAAACACGGAGAACACAATGACAAAACATACCATACAACACTGAGCAATGAGTGTGTGTAGAACCAGGCTTTAAATAGGGTGAGACTGATGAGGAAACAAGACACAGGTGAACGCAATCACCGGCAAAGGATTATGGGAAATGTAGTCTGTGATAGAGTGGCACGAGTCAGAGGCGGAGGGCCCTCTAGTGGAGTTCATAGACAATTACAGTATTTATTAATCCTTGTTAATGTTAGTTCATACAGTAATACAGTCGTTCATTGTTAGTTCATGAGTACATTAACTCATGTTAACAAGCACAGCTTTTGATTTTAATAATGCATTAGACTAGTAAACGTTGACTTTATTTAACATTAAGATTAATAAATGCTGTAGAAGTATTTTTCATACTTAGTTCATGTTAACTAAAGTAGTAACTAATGAACCTTATTGTAAAGTGTTACCAAAAAAAAAATAGACTGCAGCAATTAACATTTAGTCAGAACCTCTAGTAAATGACATGCTGTTTAGTTTAGGTGTCTGTTCAGAATCGTGGGAGAATCATCATCATCTCTATTTGAAACCAAAATAAAGAATTGTGATTGTCAGTTTATGCAGGACCGTGCAGCTCTGCTCCTGTGTGCCACTATCATTTCAGAAGTGCCAAATATAATAATACCTTTTCTTGTCTAATTGACAGGTTTTAAACTAATGAACCTTATTATAAAGTGTTACCAAAAAAAAAATAATAATAATAGACTGCAGCAATTAACATTTAGTCAGAACCTCTAGTAAATGACATGCTGTTTAGTTTAGGTGTCTGTTCAGAATCGTGGGAGAATCATCATCATCTCTATTTGAAACCAAAATAAAGAATTGTGATTGTCAGTTTATGCAGGACCGTGCAGCTCTGCTCCTGTGTGCCACTATCATTTCAGAAGTGCCAAATATAATAATACCTTTTCTTGTCTAATTGACAGGTTTTATTATTATTATTATTATTTTCTTATCTATTACTTTTAATTGGCTGAGAAATCAAATACACTGCTGGACAATAACCAATAATTATAATACCGGCCTGATTAATTATCAAACCACAGAACTGACTGTTCGTCTCTGCTTCTCTCCATTCCAGCCTGATGAAGAAACACACTCATCCTGATCTCAGATGAGCTGAGGGTGAGGATATTCACATTTCTGCTGAATTTTCATTCCAGTAGCAGCTGCCATCATGACCAGCCACCGACTTTCATTTTACAATAACACATCTTTAAATACAGAAACGATCTTGGACAGGGGTGTAAAAATTGTCACAATTTATTAACATGATTTTCTCAACACATCTGGGCAGAAATAAATGGCATTGATGGTAACAGAGTTTACTGCAGGTAAAATCCACCCTGATGACCTCCTCAAGAGCTCTCAGTGTTTCTGTTCCTACATTTACAACCTGAGAGGATCCCCCATCATATTTACACCACCACATAATCCATAATCCATAATCACATTCATAACGGTCCTGTAATGATTTTGCACTCGACGTTTCATCATTCAAGCTCTCGACTGGAAACTGACAGCATTAATACAACAGATAAACCTGAATGAGCTGATATACAGATAATATTCATGCAATAACCCATTTACTCAAAAATATATTTAAAAAAAGAAAAACCCTGATACCATGACAATATTAAGACGTGCACACAGTGAAATCAAAGTCCCTGTTGTAAAGAAACAGGAAAATATGATTTAAGGTAACAGAAATCAGTGGTTTTATACGTAATCTTGCAGCATTTACAGATTATGACCCAGTTATGTCATTTCTGTAGATATAATCTGACATCTGCTCTGCGCTTTATACAGTGAGCTGAATATTCACGATATATTGACCTTTAAGAGACGCAGCATCAGTCTGAGCATTAAAAGAGAAACGGCACAGTGTGTGTGTGTGAGTGTGTGTGTGTGTGTGTG
>NW_015632029.1:132959-141327 GCF_001515625.1 Sinocyclocheilus rhinocerous
TGTGTGTGTGTGAGCGTGTGTGCGTGTGCGCGCGCGTGTGCGCGCGTGAGTGTGTGTGCGCGTGAGTGTGTTAGTGTGTGTGTGTGTGTGTGAGTGTGTGTGTGCGTGCGCGTGAGTGTGTGTGTGTTGATCGTTATGTGATCTTCATTATTTCAGCACAGCAAGTTCTCTTCAATTCTATTTTTTCTTAATGAGTTTCAAAATCCACTATGAACCCAAACCCAGATGAAAAGAAAGAAATCCTTCCCTCAGAGAGAAACAGACCCATAAATGAGCTCTGAGACGAGCAGCTGCAGAAGATCATCAGGAACAGCTGCAGCGTTTGCTTCGATCGTCTCTGTAACAGATCCATGTCAACATACACTACATATATAGAGTGTGAGCACAGTAAAGCAGCAGCAGAAGTTCCCTTTCACCCAGAAGACACCATCTACTCCTAATCACTAATGTGCGTCCCTGACGAGGGCGTATTTTATGGCTTTATCAGGTAACAGCAGCCGCTCGGGACTGATTTAACTGCTGTTGTACAGATCCACATTACTGGAGCTCAATCCTCGACTGTCTCTCAGCCGCCGGCCGCCCAGATTCTGAACACCAGAACAAAACAGAGAGAAGAAGGTGAGGAAAGCATCTTCAGACTCAACATTAAATCCCTGAACTCATGTTCCTGGTGCTACTGTGAATGATTCTAAGAATTATAATCGTTTAATCGAGTCATAATCGTGACTCTCTTCTTGTCACTAAATAAAGCTGATCTGAACACTTCACATCATCTGCGCGTGGATAAACTCCAGCTGCTCTTATTGGATATCCGTCACATTAATATGGAAGCTCGTTTACATCACAGAATTAAATACATAAACATAACTGCAACTTTATCTCTCACAGTTTTTACTTTTTCCTCTCAATTTTGAGTTTATATCTCGCAATTCTGACTTTTAGATAAAATTGCAAGAAGACGGTTGGAGTGATATTAGTTACCTGGAAGGACTCGTCGCCCGTCTTGTTCAGGACGCTGAGTGAAGCGGCGCGTTTCATTCTGTAGAGAAAAACACAAATCTAATATCTGACAGCCAAAGAGCAGAAGATGCAGTATGTTTGACACTGAATGTCTTCAAACAATAACTCAAATGCATGTTCATGTACAGCAGAAGAACATTAGTAAATCAAATCTGTACAATTTTTACAAAAGCTAAACGTTTTCTTTCAGGGTTTGTGTTCATCTGTCATCAACAGAACTCATCTAAACTCATTTACTTCATCACTCAAACCTTAAGTTAAAGACTAAAACAAAATAAAAAACTATTTTATTAACTAAAGTAACATGAGATACAAATTACAACAATACAAAACCAATAAAAACTACCAAAAAAATGACGAAGAATACTAAAAATACTAAATAATATTCAAAATAAAGTGTGTGTTCTCATACTTGTTGTGTGTGTCTGGAGGTGCATTTAATTGGAGTTTTTTCACCAGCATCTCACTGCTTCTGCGCAGCACATCTCTGAGACGCCCCATAGAGCTGCTGCGCTGCAGAACACCACTGCCATCCTGCACACACACACACACACTCAATATACTGAACAACACACACACTCACTCTCACACACACACACTCAATATACTGAACAACACACACACTCACTCTCACACACACACACTCAATATACTGAACAACACACACACTCACTCTCACACACACACACTCAATATACTGAACAACACACACACTCACTCTCACACACACACACTCAATATACTGAACAACACACACACTCACTCTCACACACACACACTCAATATACTGAACAACACACACACTCACTCTCACACACACACACTCAATATACTGAACAACACACACACTCACTCTCACACACACACACTCAATATACTGAACAACACACACACTCACTCTCACACACACACACTCAATATACTGAACAACACACACACTCACTCTCACACACACACACTCAATATACTGAACAACACACACACTCACTCTCACACACACACACTCAATATACTGAACAACACACACACTCACTCTCACACACACACACTCAATATACTGAACAACACACACACTCACTCTCACACACACACACTCAATATACTGAACAACACACACACTCACTCTCACACACACACACTCAATATACTGAACAACACACACACTCACTCTCACACACACACACTCAATATACTGAACAACACACACACTCACTCTCACACACACACACTCAATATACTGAACAACACACACACTCACTCTCACACACACACACTCAATATACTGAACAACACACACACTCACTCTCACACACACACACTCAATATACTGAACAACACACACACTCACTCTCACACACACACACTCAATATACTGAACAACACACACACTCACTCTCACACACACACACTCAATATACTGAACAACACACACACTCACTCTCACACACACACACTCAATATACTGAACAACACACACACTCACTCTCACACACACACACTCAATATACTGAACAACACACACACTCACTCTCACACACACACACTCAATATACTGAACAACACACACACTCACTCTCACACACACACACTCAATATACTGAACAACACACACACTCACTCTCACACACACACACTCAATATACTGAACAACACACACACTCACTCTCACACACACACACTCAATATACTGAACAACACACACACTCACTCTCACACACACACACTCAATATACTGAACAACACACACACTCACTCTCACACACACACACTCAATATACTGAACAACACACACACTCACTCTCACACACACACACTCAATATACTGAACAACACACACACTCACTCTCACACACACACACTCAATATACTGAACAACACACACACTCACTCTCACACACACACACTCAATATACTGAACAACACACACACTCACTCTCACACACACACACTCAATATACTGAACAACACACACACTCACTCTCACACACACACACTCAATATACTGAACAACACACACACTCACTCTCACACACACACACTCAATATACTGAACAACACACACACTCACTCTCACACACACACACTCAATATACTGAACAACACACACACTCACTCTCACACACACACACTCAATATACTGAACAACACACACACTCACTCTCACACACACACACTCAATATACTGAACAACACACACACTCACTCTCACACACACACACTCAATATACTGAACAACACACACACTCACTCTCACACACACACACTCAATATACTGAACAACACACACACTCACTCTCACACACACACACTCAATATACTGAACAACACACACACTCACTCTCACACACACACACTCAATATACTGAACAACACACACACTCACTCTCACACACACACACTCAATATACTGAACAACACACACACTCACTCTCACACACACACACTCAATATACTGAACAACACACACACTCACTCTCACACACACACACTCAATATACTGAACAACACACACACTCACTCTCACACACACACACTCAATATACTGAACAACACACACACTCACTCTCACACACACACACTCAATATACTGAACAACACACACACTCACTCTCACACACACACACTCAATATACTGAACAACACACACACTCACTCTCACACACACACACTCAATATACTGAACAACACACACACTCACTCTCACACACACACACTCAATATACTGAACAACACACACACTCACTCTCACACACACACACTCAATATACTGAACAACACACACACTCACTCTCACACACACACACTCAATATACTGAACAACACACACACTCACTCTCACACACACACACTCAATATACTGAACAACACACACACTCACTCTCACACACACACACTCAATATACTGAACAACACACACACTCACTCTCACACACACACACTCAATATACTGAACAACACACACACTCACTCTCACACACACACACTCAATATACTGAACAACACACACACTCACTCTCACACACACACACTCAATATACTGAACAACACACACACTCACTCTCACACACACACACTCAATATACTGAACAACACACACACTCACTCTCACACACACACACTCAATATACTGAACAACACACACACTCACTCTCACACACACACACTCAATATACTGAACAACACACACACTCACTCTCACACACACACACTCAATATACTGAACAACACACACACTCACTCTCACACACACACACTCAATATACTGAACAACACACACACTCACTCTCACACACACACACTCAATATACTGAACAACACACACACTCACTCTCACACACACACACTCAATATACTGAACAACACACACACTCACTCTCACACACACACACTCAATATACTGAACAACACACACACTCACTCTCACACACACACACTCAATATACTGAACAACACACACACTCACTCTCACACACACACACTCAATATACTGAACAACACACACACTCACTCTCACACACACACACTCAATATACTGAACAACACACACACTCACTCTCACACACACACACTCAATATACTGAACAACACACACACTCACTCTCACACACACACACTCAATATACTGAACAACACACACACTCACTCTCACACACACACACTCAATATACTGAACAACACACACACTCACTCTCACACACACACACTCAATATACTGAACAACACACACACTCACTCTCACACACACACACTCAATATACTGAACAACACACACACTCACTCTCACACACACACACTCAATATACTGAACAACACACACACTCACTCACACACACACACACACACTCAATATACTGCACAACACACACACACACAATATACTGCACAACACACATACACACTCAATATACTGCACAACACACACACACACTTAATATAATGCACAACACACACACACACATATATACACACACACACTCAATATACTGCACAACACACAAAATATACTGCACAACACACACACACACACACTCACACTAACACTTACGCACTCACACTGCACAACACACACACATCAGCTCTGCTGGATCCAGTGTGTTCATCATGTACAGGATCATGTGAGCACCATCACTGCTTTAAAGGAACAGTCCACCCAAAAATCAACCAGACAGTTTGGTTCCCATTGACTTTCTGAAATGACAGCGGAAGTCAATGGGAACCAAAACAGTTCGGTTCCCAGCATTCTTCAAAATATCTTGTTTTATGTTCCACAGAAGAAGGAAAGTCATACAGGTTTGTAATGAGTAAATAACGACCGGATGATCATGTTTGGGTGAACGAAGCCTTTAACACGACACACCAGCTCACGCCACTAAATCACCTCATCACTGTATGTGCCGATGACCGACGAGGTCTTCTCCTGACATCTTGCCCTCTACAGCCCTGAATGTCAGCAGAGACCACGTCAACTAGATGCGCCCCGGAGACAGATCCCCAGTGAAGACCTCATCACCTCGATGGCCACGGGAACCAGACGAGTCCTCTGCACAATCTAACCTGTGCTGCAGCCTGGAATTAAACCACGCCATGTTGGTTTCATCTGGCCAGAGGAGAACTGGCCCTGACTGAGCCTGCTTTCTCCCAAGGTTTTTTCTCCATTCCTGTCAGCGATGGAGTTTTGGTTCCTTTGGCTTGCTTAGTTATGGACGCTTGACTTAATGCACAGACACTACTGGAAGAGAGCTGAACTGGATGATGACATCACTGAATCACCAATGAACTGACTTTAGCTGAAAAATTACTCTTTGTTATCATCCTCTTGCATTATTGACAAACTATTTTCCTGTTTGACACTGTAAAGCTGCTTTGACACAACCAGTATTGCATAAAGCGCTATACAAATAAAAGTGACTTGACTATTAAAAAACACGTCATCAACTGATGTTAGAACAAAGTCATGCAAAAAAACTGACTACTCAAATACACATTATTAACTGTTTCATTATTTATTAAATAACATTCAAAGCACGTGATCTCAATATAGAAACAGATCATCATTATTAAACATACACTGATACAGAACGATGAGAAACTTAGAGATAGACAGATAGAGAGACGGACAGACAGATATTCAGAAATAACCCTTTATTGAGAATGTCAACAAACGTCACAATGCAGTGGAGTAATATGTTCATATATATTCATTGGTAGATCTACTCGCTATGATAGTGAACACAAACGCTCGGATTAAAACAAAGATAAACCATCAATAAATATGCAGCGATCCACGACACACGGCATAAACACGTCAGTTATTAAGAGCAACATTTGTTCGTTTTGTACTGCAGCATCATCATCATCATCATCATGTGTGTGTGTTTGGAATGAAGCAAACTATCATCATTAGTGAAAATGGGGAATAAATGAGGCCTGCAGCACAAGCGTCATGAGACACGTGCACTGAACTGACAGCACATTCAGTGATATAATACAGTCACGTCAGCTGCTGGGACGCGTCTTTAAGGCTTTTCATGGAGCGTGATTGTTTTTAAACGTCTCTGCGTTTGGCCTTCAACACATTCGACAAGCTCAATGAAACCATTTACTGCAGCAGAATCATTTAGAAAAACACTGTTCCCTCCATCAGCCGTGACCAAACCTCATGTTCTCTTCGACAGAGTCAACGAATGTCTGAAATGTTCTGGCTCTCTGAATACAGACAGCTGAAGATTGTTCCCTCTGCAGGTGAAATATGAGCATGTGGATTGGATCAGGAGCGTCTGTCTCTCCACTGCTGCTAAACACACACAAGAGCAAAGAGACGAAACTTACAGAAGCCCGTTTCCACCACACGATAAAACAAGAAAAAAAAAAAAAGGTACTTAACGACTTTTTATCTCACAATTCAGAGTTTATTTCGCAATTCAAAGTTTGTTCACAATTCTGAGTTTATATCTCACATAAAGTCAGGATTGTGAGATAAAAAGTCACAATTACCTTTTTAATTTTTTTATTCCATGGCGGAAACAAGCTTCCATAGATATTTGATATATAATTCACAGAACCCAAGTATATCCACTGCTGACTAATGCGTCAAACCCACTGCAAGCGTTAATGGTGAACACTGTAAAGGTCACTTTGACACTGGAGCACGAGAGACTGTGAAGTTAAACACGTCACCTAAAGAGAACACGCCTGTGACGTTTGTCTTGTGTTGTTCGGTTTTGGATGCATCACATACGTCCTCAAGCAACATGAAATCATCATTTATCATATATTACACAAAAAAAAAAGTATCAAGAGCAAGTTTCTGTGAAACACCAATGATTGTTCACCAGCAGAAGCTGCTCAAACCCACAGATGGCAAAAAGAGCAAAAACCATAAAATCTGCAGAATGAACAGAGTTCAGTCTGAAAGTACGGACATCATCAGCGAGGTCACGATGAAGGAAACGGCGACAGATGAAAGTGTCGACATCGATTATCAGCAGATCAGAGATGAGAGATAGAGGAACAGATGAAGAGCCCAAAGATGACGTCACGTCAACCGAAGAAAGAAAAGAAGAAGCAGGACTGAGGAGAGACACGTCCATCTGACGACTAAAGAACACCCACAACGGAACAGGATGGACGTCCAGAGGAAACAAACAAACACGGCCCTTCCTGTGTGAGGAGGAAGAAGATGAAGGAAACTCTTGATGGCTTTATGCCTGATGAAGAGAGAGAGAGAGAGAAACAGCACACCATTAAGAGCTTAAATCAAACACATGAGTGGTCTGTCCGTCTCTCTGTCTGACTGTCCGTCTGTCCGTCCGTCTCTCTGTCTGTCCATTTATCTGTCTGTCTGTCTTTCCGTCTCTTTGTCTGTCTGTCTGTCCGTCTCTTTGTCTATCTGTCCGTCTCTCTGTCTGTCTGTCCATCTCTCTGTTTATCTGTCTGTCCATCTCTTTGTCTATCTGTCTGTCTCTTTGTCTGTCCATCTCTCTCTCCGTCTCTTTGTCTATCTGTCCGTCTCGCTGTCTGTCTGTCCATCTCTCTGTTTATCTGTCTGTCCATCTCTTTGTCTATCTGTCTGTCTCTCTGTCTGTCTGTCTCTTTGTCTATCTGTCTGTCCGTCTCTCTGTCTGTCTGTCCATCTCTCTCTCCGTCTCTTTGTCTATCTGTCCGTCTCTCTGTCTGTCCGTCTCTCTCTCTTTGTCTGTCTGTCTCTTTGTCTATCTGTCCGTCTCTCTGTCTGTCTCTTTGTCTATCTGTCTGTCTCTCTGTCTGTCCGTCTCTTTGTCTATCTGTCCGTCTCTCTGTCTGTCTGTCTGTCTGTCTGTCCATCTCTCTGTCTGTCTCTCTTTCTCTG
>NW_015632029.1:142188-154148 GCF_001515625.1 Sinocyclocheilus rhinocerous
TGTCCGTCTCTCTATCTGTCCGTCTCTCTGTCTGTCTGTCTGTCCATCTCTCTGTCTGTCTGTCCGTCTCTTTGTCTATCTGTCCGTCTCTCTGTCTGTTTGTCTGTCCGTCTCTCTGTCTGACCGTTCTGTCTCTCTGTCTGTCTGTCCATCCGTCTCTCTGTTTGTCCATCTCTCTCCCTATCTGTCTGTCTCTCTGTCCGTATGTCTGTCTCTTTCTGTCTCTCTGTCTGTCCGTCTCTCTGTTTATCTGTCTGTCTCTCTGTCTATCTGTCCATCTGTCTGTCTGATAGTAATCACAGTGCAGTAAGAAATGTTCCTCTGTTTCCAGCTCTTTCTGTGAGCACAGTGAACACAGTCTCTGTTCTCGTGGCTGCCATCGCTGTCTGTGTCGTCCTCTCTTTATAGCCAGACAGTGATCACTCAGTCTGTATTCTGTTAGTGTCTTTCTTAGTGTCTATCTGTCCGTCTGTCTCTCTGTCACTCTGTCTGTCCGTCTCTTTGTCTATCAATTCAAATTTTTTTCAATTCAAATGAGCTTTATTGGCATGACTTGCACAGTATTGCCAAAGCATTGTCCATTACATGAATAAGGAATAAACAATTATATAATACATAAACAAGAATAGATATGTAAAATAATTAAGTAAATAAGTACATGTATATACATATCTTGCTGCTGTTGTGATCATTTTGGAATCTTCCCCTAAAATGTGATTTAATTTTTCTGTATTTGGTAATGCCATAAAATGTGGTTTAATTTGTTGGAATTTGGGGAAATATGCAGCTCTAATGTTGTGATAGTAATCACAGTGCAGTAAGAAATGTTCCTCTGTTTCCAGCTCTTTCTGTGAGCACAGTGAACACAGTCTCTGTTCTCGTGGCTGCCATCGCTGTCTGTGTCGTCCTCTCTCTATAGCCAGACAGTGATCACTCAGTCTGTATTTTTTTAGTGTCTTTCTTAGTGTCTATCTGTCCGTCTGTGCGTCTCTCTTTCTGTCCGTCTCTCTGTTTATCTGTCTGTCTCTCTATCTGTCTGTCCGTCTCTCTGTCTGTCCGTCTCTTTGTCTATCTGTCCGTCTCGCTGTCTGTCTGTCCATCTCTTTGTCTATCTGTCCGTCTCTCTGTCTGTCCGTCTCTCTGTTTATCTGTCCATCTCTCTATCTGTCTGTCCATCACTTTGTCTATCTGTCCGTCTCTCTGTCTGTCTGTCCATCTCTTTGTCCATCTGTCCGTCTCGCTGTTTGTCTGTCCATCTCTTTGTCTATCTGTCCATCTCTCTGTCTGCCAGTCCATCTCTGTCTGTCTCTCTGTTTATCGGTCTGTCTCTCTGTTTGTCTGTCCGTCTCTCTGTTTATCTGTCTGTCTGTCCGTCTCTTTGTCTACCTGTCCGTCTCTTTGTCTGTCTGTCCGTCTCTTTGTCTATCTGTCCGTCTCTGTCTGTCCGACTCTTTGTCTATCTGTCCGTCTCCCTGTATATCTGTCTGTCTGTCCGTCTCTTTGTCTATCTGTCTGTCTCTGTCTGTCCGACTCTTTGTCTATCTGTCCGTCTCCCTGTATATCTGTCTGTCTGTCCGTCTCTTTGTCTATCTGTCCGTCTCCCTGTATATCTGTCTGTCTGTCCGTCTCTTTGTCTATCTGTCCGTCTCCCTGTATATCTGTCTGTCTGTCCGTCTCTTTGTCTATCTGTCCATCTCGCTGTTTGTCTGTTCATCTCTCTGTCGCTCTGTCTGTCTGTCCGTGTCTGTCTGTCTGTCCATCTCTCTGTCTGTCTGTCCGTCTCTTTGTCTGTCTTTCCATCTCTCTGTCTGTCTGTCCGTCTCTTTGTCTATCTGTCCATCTCCCTGTCTATCTGTCCGTCTCTCTGTCTGTCTGTCCGTCTCTCTGTCAATCTGTCTGTCTCTCTGTCCGTCCGTCTCTTTGTCTATCTGTCCATCTCTCTGTCTGTCTGTCCATCTCTTTGTCTATCTGTCCGTCTCTCGGTCTGTCTGTCCATATCTCTGTCTGTCTCTCTGTTTGTCTGTCTGTCTCTCTGTCTGTTGCTCTCACACCCCTGCAAACACACGTCTACTATATTTAGTTAATAGGTCAAACGCTGATAAACAGAAAAGGAAAAATATTTTTAAATTATTTATATATTATTTATACATAATTTACTTATTAAATTCATTAATTGTTGCTTTATAAAGTGAAATGTTTAACAAGGCTTTTGTCATGCTAATAAGGCACAAAGAGCGTCTCTTTGTCTATCTGTCCATCTCTCTGTCTGTCTGTCCTGTCTATCTGTCCGTCTATCTTTCTGTCCATCTCTTTGTCTATCTGTCCATCTCTCTGTCTGTCTGTCCGTCTCTCTTTCTGTCTGTTCGTCTCTTTGTCTATCTGTCCGTCTCTGTCTATCTGTCTGTCTCTCTGTCTGTCTGTCTGTCCGTCTCTTTGTGTATCTGTCCGTCTCTCTGTCTGTCCGCCTCTCTGTCTGTCCATCTCTTTGTCTATCTGTCCATCTCTCTGTCTGTCTGTCCGTCTCTCTGTCTGTCTGTTCGTCTCTTTGTCTATCTGTCCGTCTCTGTCTATCTGTCTGTCTCTCTGTCTGTCTGTCCGACTCTTTGTCTATCTGTCCATCTCTCTGTCTGTCCGTCTCTCTGTCTGTCCATCTCTTTGTCTATCTGTCCATCTCTCTGTCTGTCTGTCCGTCTCTCTGTCTGTCTGTTCGTTTCTTTGTCTCTCTGTCGGTCTCTCTGTTTGTCTGTCTCTCTGTTTATCTGTCTGTCTCTCTGTCTGTCCATCTCTCTGTCCGTCTCTTTGTCTATCTGTCCATCTCGCTGTCTGTCTGTCCGTCTCTTTGTCTCTCTGTCTGTCTGTCCGTCTCTGTCTATCTGTCCATCTCTCTGTCTGTCCATCTCTTTGTCTGTCTTTCCATCTCTCTGTCTGTCTGTCCGTCTCTCTGTCTGTCTGTCCGTCTCTCTGTCAATCTGTCTGTCTCTCTGTCCGTCCGTCTCTTTGTCTATCTGTCCATCTCTCTGTCTGTCTGTCCATCTCTTTGTCTATCTGTCCGTCTCTCGGTCTGTCTGTCCATATCTCTGTCTGTCTCTCTGTTTGTCTGTCTGTCTCTCTGTCTGTTGCTCTCACACCCCTGCAAACACACGTCTACTATATTTAGTTAATAGGTCAAACGCTGATAAACAGAAAAGGAAAAATATTTTTAAATTATTTATATATTATTTATACATAATTTACTTATTAAATTCATTAATTGTTGCTTTATAAAGTGAAATGTTTAACAAGGCTTTTGTCATGCTAATAAGGCACAAAGAGAAAAGTGAAAACAGAGAGAGCAGCAGCTCCTGTCTGTCACTGAGGTCATGACACAGGACGTAGAACAGGAAACAAACGCTGGGCTGGACTTCATTTCAAGCGCAGTGATTTATCCTCTATATGAACAGTGTAATATCAGCGTGTGCGTTTGCAGGGGTGAGATCACAAATCCCTGCCTGTTTCGGGTCTAATATATCAATATATAATATATATCATAATATATCAATATCATATAATGATGTGTGTCAAAAGTTTGCAATTAAGATTTTCAGATTTTATTTTATTTTTGAAAGAAGTCTCTTCTGCTCACCAAGGCATTTATTTGATCAAAAATACAGTAAAAGATGTTAAATATTAAAACAACTGCTTTCTATGTGAATCTCTGTTAAAATGTAATGTATTTCTGTGATGCGCAGCTGTATTTTCAGCATCATTACTCCAGTCTTCAGTGTCACATGATCTTCAGAAATCATTCTAATATGCTGATTTGCTGCTCAACAAACATTTCTGATTATTATCAATGTTGAGAACAGTTGTGTTGCACAATATTTGTGTGGAAACTGTGATACACTACCATTAAAAAGTTAGTAAGATTTTTTTTAGAACAATACTTGATAATTTCATTCGTCAAGGACACATTAAATTGATCAAAAGTGACAGTAAAGACATTTATAATGTTACAGTAGATTTCTATTTCAAATAAATGCTGTTCTTTTGAACTTTCTGTTCATCTGTGAATCCTGAAAAATAAAATGCATCACAGTTTCCACAAAAATATTGTGCAGCACAACTGTTTTCAGCATTGATAATAATCAGAAATGTTTCTTGAGCAGCAAATCAGCATATTATTATGATTTCTGAAGATCATGTGACACTGAAGACTGGAGTAATGATGCTGAAAATACAGCTGCGCATCACAGAAATACATTACAGTTTAACAGATATTCACATAGAAATCTGATATTTTAAATTGTAATAATATTTTAAATTTTTTACTTTATTTCTGATCAAATAAATGCAGCCTTGCTGAGCAGAAGAGACTTGACTACTGACTAGTTGTGCAACTGCATGTGTTGTATATTTATAAATATGCCTGATGCTCATTAGACTGGATGTCGAGCTCCTCTCTGTCTCTGATCTAACAGATGCTGCTCATCCAGCGCTCCAGTGTGTCTCTTAGTGATGAAGGGAAGAGTACAATCCACTGCGTCAGGAAAAACTGATCCCAGCTGCGTTTCCCAAAAGCATCGTAAGTAGATCGCAGAGGCCTTCGGTGAAAGCGGTTACTTCATCTACTCAGACTCGCAACACTGTTGGGAAAGGCTGCTGATTGGCTGATTGTAGTCAAGGCAACAGCTGCAGTGATGTGGCTGGTTAGTGGCAGGTAGTGATGGTGAGGCACAGACTCATGCAGGCGCTACGACACGACGCGCAGACTGCATGCACAGGCAAAGACACGCGCCACAAGCGTCTGCAGCAGACACACACACACACACACACACACACAACACATGCACACACACACACACACACTACCATACACCAGCACACACCAGCACACAGAAACACATGCACACACACACACACACTACCATACACCACCATACACCAGCACACAGAAACACATGCACACACACACACACACACTACCATACACCACCATACACCAGCACACAGAAACACATGCACACACACACACACACACTACCATACACCACCATACACCAGCACACAGAAACACATGCACACACACACACACACACTACCATACACCACCATACACCAGCACACAGAAACACATGCACACACACACACACACACTACCATACACCACCATACACCAGCACACAGAAACACATGCACACACACACACACACTACCATACACCACCATACACCAGCACACAGAAACACATGCACACACACACACACACACTACCATACACCAGCACACACCAGCACACAGAAACACATGCACACACACATGCTACTACACACTGCCAAGAACGACTGCTTTAGTGAGCTTTTACCTAATGATCCTTCAAACGAGAGAAGCAGCACTGACTAGTTTTGTGTGTTTCTGTCACTGCACTGACAGATTCTTTCACACGTTTTAACTTGTATTAAACACACAATCACTGAAAGCCAGTCAAGGCGAGTCTGCATTTGTTTTTGGGTGAAATATTCCTTTAAGACTCTTTGTAAAGCGTGAGATGTGTTATGATGATGATTATTTCCATTGCACGTGCTGGTGTTAATGATCGCACACATGAACGAGACGCTGGAAGCTTCAGATGCAGGATATGACATCACACTGAACATCCTGAACACAGCAGACCATCAGCGACACTGGACCAGTGGACATGAGATACTCTTACAGATTGGATTCATTAGTAGTTATTATTTATTAGTTTTAGTTAGTAATTTTATATTTTTATTATTTGTATTTTTTTTTAAGTTATAGTAATTTTGTTGTGTGTGTTTTAAGGTTTTATTAATTTTGATGTCAGTTTTAGTTATTTTAGTACATCAAGTTAAAGTAAATTAAAATGAAAACGTTGTCTTGGCTACTAGTTGTAATAAAAAGTTGTATTTATTTTATTTTATTTCAGTCAGTTTTTTGTTTCAAATAACGAGAATGTTTCTTCGTCATTTCATTTTATTTTCAGTTTTTGTTTTAGTTAACTATAGTCATAGTTCAGCCCAGAATCACAAGAATATGAGAACTATGAGAAATATGAGGCACAGTGATTATCATTAAATAATTATGAAAAATAATGACTGTAAAGCATTTATGTGGCAGCATGTGCTGAACTGCCTTCAATTCATGCTGACTCAATTTAAAAAATCACTGCATTATAGTAATGAGAATCTAATGAGAATCATCAAGAAAGAGAATTACAAAAACATTTTTACAGTAGTGAGAATGACAATAAAATAAAACTAGATAAAAAAGTTTGTCAAGACTTTAGGTTGGCTTGAGAAACCCTAGCCTGAAAGTTTAAAGCAGTAGAAAAAGCCTAAAGTTTGAAAATGTAGATAGAATAGATAGATGTTGATAACATGTTTCTAGCATGATTAGCATGTTTTAGCATGATTAGCCTGTTGGTAGCATATTGCTGGCATGATTAGCATGTTACTAGCATGATTAGCAAGTGACTAGCCTGTTTCTAGCATGAGTAGCATGTTACTAGCATGTTGCTAGCAAGTGACTAGCATGTTTCTAGCATGATTAGCATTTTACTAGCATGTTGATAACATGATTAGCAAAGGTAACTAGCATGTTGCTAGCATGATTAGCAAGTTACTAGCATGTCACCAACATGTTTCTAGCATGATTAACATGTTACTAGCATATTGCTAGCATGATTAGCAAGTAACTAGCATTTTGCTAGCATATGATTAGCAAGTTACTAGCATGTCACTAGCATATTTCTAGCATGATTAGCATGTTACTAGCATTTGCTAGCATGATTAGCAAGTAACTAGCATGTTGCTATCATGATTAGCATGTTACTAGCATGTTTCTAGCATGATTAGCATGTTACTAGCATGTTGCTACCATGATTAATATGCTACTAGCATGTTGCTAGCATGATTAGCATGCTTCTAGCATGTTGCGTTCAGAAATTTAATCTAATAATAATAATAATAATAATAATAATAAGCTTAAGTAGCAGATCAGTAGGTTGGCTTTCTCAAGTCAACCCAAATATACAAATATAAAAAATAATCTATAAATTTAAAAAAAAATTATAATATATTAAAAATGTTTAAGAATGTAATAAAATAAATATAAATAGAGGTAATAAAAATAGACTTAATTTTATGCTAAATATAATTTCTTGATTTTGGGGTGAGACCTGGACCTGTGCGGCGCTGCAGGAGGAGTGTGTGTGTTCAGAGATGCTCACACACACACACACACACACACACAAGCATGTTAAATCAGCACAATCATGCCAGGACACACAATCAGCTCTTGGTGTTTTTGTGGCTGTGTGGATGTGTACTCACCCCGCTCCACTCTACAGCCATACTCACTTCATCGCCGGCCTCAGAGCCGCTCTCGTACTTCACGCTGGACACACTGTCTCTGCTGCGCCGGCCGTCCTCCTTCAGGAGCTCCACCACACGCGTCTGATGGACCGGATCCAGACCCTGACCAACACAGATCCACAGCACACTACAGCTCACCTCGTTAACCAAAAACACGCTTTATTTCCATGACTGAGGGCGAGACAGTGACACGGTGACTCCATCAACATGCAGTACTGATGATGAGAAATGTAGGTTAAAAAATAAAAACTCTTTAAAAGATGAAATAAGATCAAATCTAGACCTCCATGAGTTGTCATGCTTGGGTTGCCAGATGAGCTTAAATCCCCCAATCAGAGCTCCTGTGTTGAATTTATCTGCCCAACCTGGCACCTGATGATCTGAACCTCTGTGCCACAATACAAAGCCTTTTGGTTGTCATTTTAATAGAAAGACATGAATGTAATGTGGAATTACTGGAATTATTATTAGGAATGTCCCTTTTCGCCAGTTTTCATAATGTAGAGAGTGTGTTTGTATTTCTGATAACATAATAAATCAGGAAACTAGAAACTAGCATGTGTGTGTCGACTTTCTCTTGATTTGTGCTTGCAGGCGAAACAGCTATAATTCTGATTAGCAATCACGATTATAACTTTTGATTATGATTATCTTATTTGATTGTGATTATCATTTCAAACATTATACAGCCTGACTAAAGTTTAAATTCTCAGACTTTTTGTCAACTAAAACCGGACAGGTGACTAAATATGATAGGAACTAGAAAGGACAAAACAGCTGCCAGAATGAACACTAGAACACACGCAGCAGGGCATGCTGGGATTGATGAGCCGTGCGCTCTATTACACGAGCGTCAGCACTAATGAACATCTTCAGAATGACTCACGGAGTTGCTCTAGGATCCACAGAGGAGCAGGAAGGAAAGAGGAGAGAGAAAGCATGTGAAACACAGTCCTTCACACTCACACTCACACACACACACGCACACACACACACACGCACACACACACTCACACACACACACTCGCACTCACTAGCGTCATGGCAGAGCATTGAAGTCTAGTCGATTAGTGGGTGCAACCCCTAGTACACACACACACACACACTCGTACACGCACACACACACACACACTCACACACACACACACATCACACTCACACTCACATTCTCACTCTCTCACTCACACTCACACTCTCACTCTCACTCTCTCTCACACACACTCTCACTCACACTCTCACTCTCTCTCACACACACTCTCACACTCACACACACACACACACACTCACTCCCACTCTCAAACGGCGCACTCCTCCAGCGTCTCCGCTGCCTCCAGCTTGCCCTGTCTGCGGTACAGAGCGCCCAGATTCCTCAGCGTCGTGTTGACCGTCGGGCTGCGCACAAACAACGTCACAATGCAGAACATCAGCTCTTATGCTTTGGCTTCTGATTGATTCATCAGGAGATTCACTCTGTCTGGATAAACTCACTGTTTTAATGTGACATACTGATCGATGCTTAGATGAGTCAGGAGGAGTCGTTAGAACCTTTAAAGAGTTAAACATTACTGATAACTCCTAGTCTGAGCGTGGAAATGACCGTATACTGAGCTGAGAGTCATTTCAGTAACATTCAGCACTCACGTCACGTGTTCAGCTGTTCCTAACCCTAATCGCAGTGGTCAAACGGATTTGCAGAAAAGGAAAACATTTTGTTTCAGTTACGGAATATAAAATAAAAAAGCAAATTGTGACTTTATATCTCATAATTCTGACTTTTTTTCTCAGAGCGCTTTCACACTAGCACTTCTGGTGCGCTCCCGGGTTCTTCTGATGTCAGAGTTCAGTGTTTCTGTGTTTTTAAAATCCGAAGTACAACAATGAAACGAGCAAGCTGGAACATGACAAATAGTGCTGCTCCCTGTGCTCAGAGGTCTCAGTCTTGTTGCTGCTAAAGGAGCACAACAATCACGGTTGTCTGAAATGACCATGGTTAGATGAAATACCCGCAATCAGAGAGTTATTTAAAGACAGGCCTACAGTCAACAAAAGATAGAAATGCACTCAAATCAAGTACACTCATGGTGTAATATGATGTGTGTGTGTGTTACCTGTTGACTTTACAGGCTTTGTACCAGCCTCCGTATTCCCCGTATGGTGTGTTGTCTCTGTGCTTCCCCTGAACATCAGCAGATACACACAGAGTGAGACACAGCAGATCAGCACACACACACACACACACACACACTCATCATGCTCTCACACACACACCTTGCTCATCTCCTCTCTCTCCTCCGCGTGCATCCAGATGGGCTTGTTTTCGGCTGGAAACAGACATACGGGTGACATCATTACCCATGATGCTCTCTGATGAAAGCCACTGAATGCTGTATTAGACTGGACTTTTGAACACACATTCAGTCTGTAACACTCATTTAATAAAGTCTGATTCATAACCACAAGAATGATTAATATTGATATATTGACATGCATGTAATCATAGTCATTTTCCCGCTGTGCGTTTTTTCTGTCAAACCGACAGCAGCATCAGTGTGAACGTGTCTCTAACACTCACCATCCACCGATCCGAACTCCTTCTCGTGAGCACGGGTCAGAATCTCTTTGTACAGAACCTCGGCTTCTTTGTATTTGCCTTGTTTGAGAAAGCAGGACGCCTGCGGAGAGACGAGAGCATTCACTGCTGATGAAGATCATTTTGAAATCGTTCAACAGAGACTGATGGAGTGATGGAGTCTGTGTGTGTGTAAGTGTGAGTGAGTGAGTGAGTGAGTGTGTGTGTGTGTGTGTGTGAGTGTGTGTGTGAGTGAGTGTGAGTGAGTGTGTGTGTGTGTGTGTGTGAGTGTGTGTGTGAGTGAGTGTGAGTGAGTGTGTGTGTGTGTGTGTGTGAGTGTGTGTGTGAGTGAGTGTGAGTGAGTGTGTGTGTGTGTGTGTGTGAGTGTGTGTGTGAGTGAGTGTGAGTGAGTGTGTGTGTGTGTGTGTGTGAGTGTGTGTGTGAGTGAGTGTGAGTGAGTGTGTGTGTGTGTGTGTGTGAGTGTGTGTGTGAGTGAGTGTGAGTGAGTGTGTGTGTGTGTGTGTGTGAGTGTGTGTGTGAGTGAGTGTGAGTGAGTGTGTGTGTGTGTGTGTGTGAGTGTGTGTGTGAGTGAGTGTGAGTGAGTGTGTGTGTGTGTGTGTGTGAGTGTGTGTGTGAGTGAGTGTGAGTGAGTGTGTGTGTGTGTGTGTGTGAGTGTGTGTGTGAGTGAGTGTGAGTGAGTGTGTGTGTGTGTGTGTGTGAGTGTGTGTGTGAGTGAGTGTGAGTGAGTGTGTGTGTGTGTGTGTGTGAGTGTGTGTGTGAGTGAGTGTGAGTGAGTGTGTGTGTGTGTGTGTGTGAGTGTGTGTGTGAGTGAGTGTGAGTGAGTGTGTGTGTGTGTGTGTGTGAGTGTGTGTGTGAGTGAGTGTGAGTGAGTGTGTGTGTGTGTGTGTGTGTGTGTGTGAGTGTGTGTGTGGGTGAGTGAGTGTGAGTGAGTGTGTGTGAATGAGTGTGTGTGTGTGTGTGTGTAAGAGATGAGCGTGAGTTCAGCTGCACGCTCTAACTGAATTCTGCTGGAGCTCTGCTCACATTTGCATGATGAGGCCGAAATGCAAATGCCACGGCTTATCAAGTATGTGTTTAAACTGACTTCAGTTAGTTTCCCAGCAGAAGCGGCGTTCTCAGACTCACCAGGTTGTTCTTGGTTTTGGCCACGTTGGGGTCGTCTGGGCCGAGCCGACACTCGTAGATCTCCAGCGCTCTGCAGTAATAATACTCCACCTCCTCATACTTGCCCTGATTCTGACACAACAGCGCCAGGTTATTCAGCTGCTTCGCCACGTCAGGATGATCCTTCCCCAGCACCTGACAGATACACACACACAGTCTTAAGATAGAGACAAGACTAATTTAAGACAGAATTTCTATAGTGTGGTATTAATTTGGACATTAATTTAAATGTAAGAATTTAAATAAATAAATAGGCTCTGTCGTTGTGGTGTAATCAGAGGAAACAGCTGCTATCAGTGTTTAATCACATTCTGCTGCTCCATCAAAACTCGTCAGGAGGAGACGAGCGAGTAATCACTCATTTCACACGGCAGAGATCTCAGTGTTTATGGTGAGCACTGACCTTCTCTCGGATCTCCAGAGCTCGTTTACACAGCGGCTCGGCCTCCTTATACTTGCCTCTCTTCCCGTACAGCACTGCCAGATTATTGAGAGTGGCTGCAACCTGAAACACAAGAGCAAAATCAACACTGACGACACGGCATGAGCTTCAGCTAAAAAAGACACCAGCTAAACCAGCTGAGCATGACCATCTCAGTGCACAAACAAACCATGATCAACACTGATATAATGAGACATGTGACTCTGAAAGAGTGATGCTTCTATTGCAGCTTCAACACAGTCCATGCAATGTCAACCAAATACTAGTCTTTATTTACTTAATTTACTATTTATGTAATATTTCGTTTGTTGTTATTTTCTGCACAGACAGGATGAATTATTCTGCTTCAAATCACAGACACACACACATATATATATATATATATATATATATA
>NW_015632029.1:154164-156205 GCF_001515625.1 Sinocyclocheilus rhinocerous
TATATATATATGCAACAACATAATTAGTAAAAATTTGTAAATTAGTAAAAATATTAAAATAAGTATTTATAATAGTTTTAGATGACGTTTAAGACATTTTATTTATAAAGTGCCTTTCTAGCACACAAAGCGCATACAATACAATAAATACAGTATGTAAATAAGTACAAGTAAAAAGTCTAAACAAATTAATATTCAAAATAGTTTAATATAATAGTATAATATAATATATGCAATAAAATAATAATTAGTAACATTTTGAAAAATAGTAAAAATAAATAAATATTTAAAATAAGTTTAGATGCTGTATACACACACACACACACACACATATATATATATATATATATAGGCTATATATATTTAAATTATTTTAGAATATTATTTGATACCATATTGCATGTCACACTGCTTTGAATCAATCTGTATTGTATAAAGTGCTATATAAATAAATTTGATTTGACAAGTAAACTTGAAATAATTTATTTCATGATAATGTCCTGCTGTAGTTTTTTTCTGTTATTGGGATGAATCTGATATAATCTAAAAACTGATGGATGTGACAGTAACAAGACTGAATAAATATACGTGACTTACAGCAGGATGGTCTTTGCCCAGTGTTTTCTCTCTGATGGAGAGAGCGTCGTTCAGCAGGTGAGCCGCCTCTTTATATTTATTCTGATCCCTGAGACACACAGACAGTGAAGTCAGCACATGGCGATGATGTGATGTGTCATGTGATGAAGATCACTCTCTCACCTGTACACGAGTGCCAGGATGTTGAGCATGGTGGCCACGTCGGGGTGGTCGTGTCCCGAGGTTTTCTCCAGATCCTCCAGAGCTTGTTTGCAGAGCGGCACAGCCACCTCGTAGCGGCCCTGAGACGCGTACTGGATCACCAGGTTATGCAGCGTCCGGAGCCGCGCCGGGATCTCGTACCCGCCCTGCTGAGCCGCCGCCACCGCCGCACTGTTGTGCTGGTGCTGCACTGCAGAGGTCAGAGGTCAAAGGTCAGAGCAGGGTTAATGACAGACGCACACATGAGAGAAGAAGCAGTGATGTTCACTTACTTCCTTGAGTGTGTTCCTCCTCATCGTTAGGAAAGAGATCATCCAGAGAGTCCTTGGGCGGCTCACCGTCCTTCTCCTCCTGGACAGACAGACAGACAGAGAGACAGACAGTCAGATAGATGGACAGACGGACAGACAGACAGACGGACAGACAGAGAGACAGACAGTCAGACAGTCAGAGAGACAGACAGATAGATGGACAGACGGACAGACAGAGAGACAAGACAGACAGAGAGACAGACAGACGTACAGAACAGAGTGACAGACAGACGGATGGACAGACAGAGAGAGAGACAGATGGACAGACAGACAGACGGACAGAACAGAGAGACAGACAGACGGACAGAACAGAGTGACAGACAGACGGATGGACAGACAGAGAGAAAGACAGATGGACAGACAGACAGACAGACGGACAGACAGACAGACAGAGAGACAGATGGACAGACAGAGAGACAGACGGACAGAACAGAGTGACAGACAGACGGATGGACAGACAGAGAGAAAGACAGATGGACAGACAGAGAGACAGACGGACAGAACAGAGTGACAGACAGACGGATGGACAGACAGAGAGAAAGACAGATGGACAGACAGAGAGACAGACGGACAGAACAGAGTGACAGACAGACGGATGGACAGACAGAGAGAAAGACAGATGGACAGACAGAGAGACAGACGGACAGAACAGAGTGACAGACAGACGGATGGACAGACAGAGAGAAAGACAGATGGACAGACAGAGAGACAGACGGACAGAACAGAGTGACAGACAGACGGATGGACAGACAGAGAGAAAGACAGATGGACAGACAGAGAGACAGACGGACAGAACAGAGTGACAGACAGACGGATGGACAGACAGACGGACAGACAGACAGATGGACAGACGGACAGACAGAGAGACAGATGGACAGACAGAGAGACAGACGGACAGAACAGAGAGACAGACAGACAGACAGAGAGACAGA
>NW_015632029.1:157804-173544 GCF_001515625.1 Sinocyclocheilus rhinocerous
AGACAGATGGACAGACAGAGAGACAGATGGACAGACAGAGAGACAGACAGACAGACGGACGGACGGACAGACAGAGAGACAGTCAGACAGACAGACAGACAGACACAGACAGACAGACAGACAGACAGACGGATGGACAGACAGACAGACAGACGGTTGTGAGACGTGCAGCACTGTGTTCATGTTGAGCTCAGATGTGTTGGAATGACTGTAATTATGAGCTCCCAACTTGTACAAACTAGACTCACTGCTAAAAATCACAGGCCTGGGATAAAACTCCTGAAAAACAACATTCATCTTTGCAGAAAGTCGTAATTACAGGTTGGAAACGACATGAAAAAAGCTCCTTTACTAGATCATCGGATCAAAACCACCAGAAAGGCTTGAGATGGACACACTTTCTGTCTCTGTGCTGGAGATGAGCTGAGGTCTACACAAACTCCAGCATGAGCACATTTTACAGCATTTATTCATCCCTGTTAATGCTATTAAATACAAATGCAACTACTGTGCAATATATTTTTACATCATTTATTAATCTCTGTTGTTATTTAATAAAAATGCAATTGTTTAATATATTTTATACCATTTATTAATCTTTATTAATGCTATTTAATCAAATTCAATTGTTCATTTTTTTGTTTGTTAGTTCACAGTTCATTAACTAATGTTAACAAATACAACTTTTAAAAGTGATTCACAAAGTAAATGTTGAAATTAACATTAAGATTAGTGCTGTAGAAGTATTGTTCATTATCAGTTCATATATAGCTACAGAATGAGACCTTAGTGTGAAGTGCTACTGAAAACAAACAGCATTTAATTATTCCTTAACTAATGGCTATTAAATGCGACACTGGTTAAAATGTATTTCCTCTCGCACTGATTTTTTCCCACTACGTATTATCTGGAACAGAAAGCGCTTCTCTGTTCTCAAAGGTTTAATAAGGTTCCCAGCATGACGCAGCACTGGCCCAGAATGCCGATCTCAGGACTTTGAGGAGAGCAGAGCTCAAACTCAACTTTAACATGTTCAGCTCATCCCTATCAGCACTAGCACTAGTCAGGACTGACTCAGTAAACAGCACTAGTGAGTGTGGGTAATCTGTGTTCTTCACAGGCGTGATCTCACCGAAGGAGACACGTCCTCGTCGTACTTCTTGAGCTGGTTCATGAACTCCAGGTGCTTCTTCTCCTCCTCCAGCTGTGCCACGCTCTGCTCGCTCTTCTGCAGCTTCTGCTGTGTGTTTGCCAGCTCGTCTCGCAGCCACTGGTTCTCCTGACAGAGACGCCTCACCTGAGCTCGCAGCTTCTGCTTCTCCGACTCCACCGCGTTCAGATGATTTGACAGAGCCATCATCACCTGCACACACACACACACACACACACACACACGGTCACATGCTCACTCGTCTGGGAGGAACTCTAGTCAAACACTTTGACACACATCCGTTCCATCTCTGGAGTCAACATGAATCAACATTTACTGACTTTCACAATCTGACGTTTTTGAGATAGAGAGTGAAAATAGTGTGTAATCAGCAGCTGTGGTTCCCATAAGGATTTATAAAGAGTCTTCGCTAAAGCATTATAAGCCATGAAACAAACCAACCAGCGACGAGGAGAATCACAACATTACAAACTTTCATTTGAACCAAAAAAGTATTTGAAAATCAGACAAAGAGACGAGACCATAACGGCTTTAAAGAACTACAATCCCATGAGGCTTTGCAAATTACATAATCTGAAAAAAAAGTATGGAAAAATTAAAAAATTTTGTTTTAAAGACGTTGATTAAATATAGATGTTTGTTGGTTATATTTAAACGTATTGTCATATCAGCTTCAGAGTAGGGCTCGACCGATTATCGGTGCCGATATTAAGCTTTTTTATGGTTATTTTCAAAACCGATATGCCGATAAAATAGTAAAGAACGTTTTTGTCAAAGCCCTTGTTATATTCTTAATTTTGACTTTAATTTTCATTTTTACACCAGACATATATATCGGTTCAAAATACTGGTTATCGGTCTCTTGATCTGTAATAATCGCATCGGCCCTGAAAAACACATATCAGTCGACCCCTACTTCAGAGTAGAGCTGTAATATTGATTAATCGTGATTAATTGCTTCCTAAATAAAAATGTGTTTACATGATATATGTGTATATGTATATATAACTATCACATTTATATGATTTATATTATATATAAATATATATTAAACATACACAGTACACACACATAAAATACGTACTTTAATTTCGGAAACGATTAATCGGTTTTACAGACCTACTTCAGAGTCATTCAACAAACAATATCACAAAAACAAACCTTTTATAAAACTCCACTTAGAAAAAAAAGGCTAAACAATTTCATATATACAACTTTAAATTATTCTTTAAAAAAATTATTTAAATGTATTTGTGATAAAGTCCTTTGTGATAAAAATTGGGGAGAGAAAACATGTTTGAGTGCTACAATACTGACCATTATATATAGAAACAATGTATTTTATTACAAAATATGCATATTATGCATACAAATATTTAAGTATTTTGAGAGCGATACGTCAGTCGCAGTGCATTATGGGAGTGGGCGGAGCTGAAGAGTTTCGATTCTCTGATTGGTGGAGATTTCTCTGCAGAATCATGGGTAATGTAGTTTTCCACTAGAAAATCTGCTGTTGAATGTGATTATCTAAAAATAAGTTGAAATAATGCGCACTGATGGCTTCAACAATAGGATTAACTACCTCGTGTCTCACAGTAGGTCTGTTTTTAACGGCTTATAAGTTATCATTAAAGAAAACGAACAGGGTTTTTACTTCCGGAACCGACTGTTGTGCTCTACTGAGAAAAAAGTGGGAGGGGCTACTGCTGCATTTGCTAGGAAACGACTGGATCATTAATGAGAACCACAACTGGACTGATGGAGCGCGATGTTATGTTCTGATGAAAGACTATAAAGAGAAACAGCACTGAGAAGCATGAGTTCTGAGTACAGCGTGACCCGGCGTCTCACCTGAGCCTCGCCCAGCCCCAGCTCGATCATCTCCACAGATCTCCTGAGCAGGCTGGACTTCTCGTGCACCACGCTGGCCTCCTCGTCCTTCTTCAGACACTTGATGGTCTCCCGCAGGCTGTGCAGGATGGAGTTGTGCTCGTTCTTCAGCGCCTCCAGACCCTGGATCACCAGCTTGGTGTTGGAGATGATCTCCTCCTGCGACAGCTTCTCCAGCTTCTCATCACGAGGGGACAGCATCATGGACATGATCTCACAGAGGCCTGAGAACAGGAGAAGGTTCGAGGAGATCAGGTGAGCTGCGAATCGAACACATCAGAAGTAATCTGGCTAGATAAACCAGTATTTTCATGGGAAAGCAGATAGAGCCGTTACTGCGACACGCTGAGACAGATGTGGTTCAGATTCATCCAAACAAACAAACACACACACACACACACACAAACGAAATAAACACACACAGTTTCCCTGTCAATGAGGGCAGCAGGTTCATTAGGCTGCAGTCACTTAAAGCCTCTTTATTCCACCGCTGCATCACGCTGCTCATCCCCGTCTGTGACACACGTGCAGCTCGTGTGTGAAGGGCGTGACCATGATGATGATGATGATGATGATGATGACGTCAGACGACAGCTGAAGAGCCAGAGCAACAACTCATCACACACATGTGCTTCATCTCGTCACTGGACGACAGCGCATGAGGAGCTTCTGACGGACGTCTGACCCAACATTACACCACAAACAACGCATTCAGTCACTGATATTGAAGGGTTAGTTCACACAAAAATGTCAATTCTGTCATTAATTACTCGCCCTCAGGTCAGGTCAGAAAGCTCGCATTTCATCAAAAATATCTTCATTTGTGTTCTGAAGATGAACGAAGCTCTTACAGGTTTGGAACGACATGAGGGTGAATTAATGACAGAATTTTCATTTTTGGGAGAACTAACCCTTTAACAGCTTACAGCAGGGCTTCCCAAACTGGGCTTTACCAGCTGAACAAAAGCTTATAATTAATCAAATTATTCATTATTATTCATTACTGTAAAATTATAACAAATAAAGACTTTTTAAATAAAAGCAATAAAAAACACTTAATAAAAATTAAAAAAAAATTAAAAAAAATTTAAAAATGATTTAAAAATAAAACCAAATCAAAATAAAACTAAAAAATGTACTACAAAATATGATTTTTTTATTTTGTGTGTGTATAAATAAAAAGTGATTTATTTAGATTTTTTATTTAGATCAACACGTCCGGAAATGTGCAGTTAAAGCTGATTGAGACTATAAACGCACACAGCTCTGTAATGAGAGGACGTTATATTCGGCGCTCTGAATCACCTACATTCAAGATAATGAGTTTCAAACTGGGACGACGTGGGAGTTTCTTCTGGTTTATAATGAAGGCTGCTGAAAACACGATTCTCGAGCTCCTGACTTTGATCAATAACATCCAGCTCTGTCTCTGAGACACTGCTGAACAAGTCACGGCTTGCATCTGGAACATTCACCTCGAATCACACAGCAGAAAACACGGACAAACTCACTCAGATCCTCAGAAACACATCTTAAGCTCATAGATCACCTTACATTTGCTCTAATGACACCTGCAGTGACATGAGATTCATAACAGTGAAAGATTACAGTAGCAGAGACTGTGAGGAACACACACTCACACACACACACTCACTCACTCACGCACACACACACACACACACACTCACTCACTCTCACACAGAAACACACTCACTCACTCACTCACTCACTCACTCACTCACTCACTCACTCACTCACTCACTCACTCACTCACTCACTCACTCACTCACTCACTCACTCACTCACTCACTCACTCACTCACTCACTCACTCACTCACTCACTCACTCACTCACTCACTCACTCACTCACTCACTCACTCACTCACTCACTCACTCACTCACTCACTCACTCACTCACTCACTCACTCACTCACTCACTCACTCACTCACTCACTCACTCACTCACTCACTCACTCACTCACTCACTCACTCACTCACTCACTCACTCACTCACTCACTCACTCACTCACTCACTCACTCACTCACTCACTCACTCACTCACTCACTCACTCACTCACTCACTCACTCACTCACTCACTCACTCACTCACTCACTCACTCACTCACTCACTCACTCACTCACTCACTCACTCACTCACTCACTCACTCACTCACTCACTCACTCACTCACTCACTCACTCACTCACTCACTCACTCACTCACTCACTCACTCACTCACTCACTCACTCACTCACTCACTCACTCACTCACTCACTCACTCACTCACTCACTCACTCACTCACTCACTCACTCACTCACTCACTCACTCACTCACTCACTCACTCACTCACTCACTCACTCACTCACTCACTCACTCACTCACTCACTCACTCACTCACTCACTCACTCACTCACTCACTCACTCACTCACTCACTCACTCACTCACTCACTCACTCACTCACTCACTCACTCACTCACTCACTCACTCACTCACTCACTCACTCACTCACTCACTCACTCACTCACTCACTCACTCACTCACTCACTCACTCACTCACTCACTCACTCACTCACTCACTCACTCACTCACTCACTCACTCACTCACTCACTCACTCACTCACTCACTCACTCACTCACTCACTCACTCACTCACTCACTCACTCACTCACTCACTCACTCACTCACTCACTCACTCACTCACTCACTCACTCACTCACTCACTCACTCACTCACTCACTCACTCACTCACTCACTCACTCACTCACTCACTCACTCACTCACTCACTCACTCACTCACTCACTCACTCACTCACTCACTCACTCACTCACTCACTCACTCACTCACTCACTCACTCACTCACTCACTCACTCACTCACTCACTCACTCACTCACTCACTCACTCACTCACTCACTCACTCACTCACTCACTCACTCACTCACTCACTCACTCACTCACTCACTCACTCACTCACTCACTCACTCACTCACTCACTCACTCACTCACTCACTCACTCACTCACTCACTCACTCACTCACTCACTCACTCACTCACTCACTCACTCACTCACTCACTCACTCACTCACTCACTCACTCACTCACTCACTCACTCACTCACTCACTCACTCACTCACTCACTCACTCACTCACTCACTCACTCACTCACTCACTCACTCACTCACTCACTCACTCACTCACTCACTCACTCACTCACTCACTCACTCACTCACTCACTCACTCACTCACTCACTCACTCACTCACTCACTCACTCACTCACTCACTCACTCACTCACTCACTCACTCACTCACTCACTCACTCACTCACTCACTCACTCACTCACTCACTCACTCACTCACTCACTCACTCACTCACTCACTCACTCACTCACTCACTCACTCACTCACTCACTCACTCACTCACTCACTCACTCACTCACTCACTCACTCACTCACTCACTCACTCACTCACTCACTCACTCACTCACTCACTCACTCACTCACTCACTCACTCACTCACTCACTCACTCACTCACTCACTCACTCACTCACTCACTCACTCACTCACTCACTCACTCACTCACTCACTCACTCACTCACTCACTCACTCACTCACTCACTCACTCACTCACTCACTCACTCACTCACTCACTCACTCACTCACTCACTCACTCACTCACTCACTCACTCACTCACTCACTCACTCACTCACTCACTCACTCACTCACTCACTCACTCACTCACTCACTCACTCACTCACTCACTCACTCACTCACTCACTCACTCACTCACTCACTCACTCACTCACTCACTCACTCACTCACTCACTCACTCACTCACTCACTCACTCACTCACTCACTCACTCACTCACTCACTCACTCACTCACTCACTCACTCACTCACTCACTCACTCACTCACTCACTCACTCACTCACTCACTCACTCACTCACTCACTCACTCACTCACTCACTCACTCACTCACTCACTCACTCACTCACTCACTCACTCACTCACTCACTCACTCACTCACTCACTCACTCACTCACTCACTCACTCACTCACTCACTCACTCACTCACTCACTCACTCACTCACTCACTCACTCACTCACTCACTCACTCACTCACTCACTCACTCACTCACTCACTCACTCACTCACTCACTCACTCACTCACTCACTCACTCACTCACTCACTCACTCACTCACTCACTCACTCACTCACTCACTCACTCACTCACTCACTCACTCACTCACTCACTCACTCACTCACTCACTCACTCACTCACTCACTCACTCACTCACTCACTCACTCACTCACTCACTCACTCACTCACTCACTCACTCACTCACTCACTCACTCACTCACTCACTCACTCACTCACTCACTCACTCACTCACTCACTCACTCACTCACTCACTCACTCACTCACTCACTCACTCACTCACTCACTCACTCACTCACTCACTCACTCACTCACTCACTCACTCACTCACTCACTCACTCACTCACTCACTCACTCACTCACTCACTCACTCACTCACTCACTCACTCACTCACTCACTCACTCACTCACTCACTCACTCACTCACTCACTCACTCACTCACTCACTCACTCACTCACTCACTCACTCACTCACTCACTCACTCACTCACTCACTCACTCACTCACTCACTCACTCACTCACTCACTCACTCACTCACTCACTCACTCACTCACTCACTCACTCACTCACTCACTCACTCACTCACTCACTCACTCACTCACTCACTCACTCACTCACTCACTCACTCACTCACTCACTCACTCACTCACTCACTCACTCACTCACTCACTCACTCACTCACTCACTCACTCACTCACTCACTCACTCACTCACTCACTCACTCACTCACTCACTCACTCACTCACTCACTCACTCACTCACTCACTCACTCACTCACTCACTCACTCACTCACTCACTCACTCACTCACTCACTCACACACACACACACACACACACACACACAGCGCTTCATCACTCTCAGACCGTCAAACGCGCTTTAACAACAAGCACGCCTCTGGAACTGAACACACACACACTCTGTAACACACACACACACACACACACACACACACACACACACACACACACACACACACACACACACACACACACACACACACACATGACGCGCTCTAGAAACTCGGATCTCGCACCTGGAATTGTCGCTTTTGTCAGGATTCGCTCGGCGCCCCTTTAATTCCAAGATGTCCACGGTGGATGTGACAGTGCGCATGCGCACACGCTCGGACGCGTCGGTAGAAATGACGTCACTCTCTAGGCGGTGGTTCTCTAATGGGCGTGGCTTTCATTCCTGACAAAAACAACACATTCCTCAGCAGCTGCACTGTTTCGTCTTTATTATTTGTTATTTTATATTATATATATTAAGTAATATTGTTTAAGCCTATTATTGTTGTTTTTTAATTGATAGTAATCATAAAATGTAAATGTAAACGACTATTTCACTGTCTTGTGTTGTGTATAGAAGCTTATTTCTGCCACTGAATAAAAGCAGTAAAAAGGCAATTCCGACTTTTTATCTCATTCTGATTTTTTTTCTCAGAATTGCGAGGGAAAATAAGTCAGAAATGTGAGATAATAAGTCACGATTACGTTTTTAAATTGTATTTATTTATGTTTCTGTGGCGGAAATACCTTTCTCAGCACTTTGGATAACGGTCTGGAAAGATTATCTTAAGGTTATGAATAAACATTATTCCAGTAGCGAAAACATAATTTATGCATCGCTCATAGAACGTCTTTTTCCTGGAACGTTTTAGCTGGACGTTCATGTAACGTGTTATAAACGTTACTGCTTGCATCAGAATGTTTAGAAAAAAATAAAAAAATTACAATGTTTGCACAATTATAAAATATAATGTTATCTTAACGTCCGAATAAACAAAAAAACGTTTTTAAAACCTGTAAAAATGTACGTTTTGAGCGTTAAGAGAACGTGCTCCTGCTCTTCTGTGATTGGCTGGTCACCAGCTGGCGGCAGTGTGACGTGTTCTGAACGCGACGTGGAGTCAGTCTGGAATAACAAACAAATCCAGCATTAAGACGCTTTTAACTAAAATACGGTTCCTCATGCAGGAGAAGGTCATCGAGGTCAGCCCATCGCTCGCTCCGCTGCTCTTTCATCAGCTTGTTTTCTCTCCATTAGCACAAGGTTTGTGTTTGTTTTATCTCATTCTGATTTTTTCCCTCAAAATTCTGATTTTTTTTCTCAGAATTGCGAGGGAAAATAAGTCAGAAATGTGAGATAATAAGTCACGATTACGTTTTTAAATTGTATTTATTTATGTTTCTGTGGCGGAAATACCTTTCTCAGCACTTTGGATAACGGTCTGGAAAGATTATCTTAAGGTTATGAATAAACATTATTCCAGTAGCGAAAACATAATTTATGCATCGCTCATAGAACGTCTTTTTCCTGGAACGTTTTAGCTGGACGTTCATGTAACGTGTTATAAACGTTACTGCTTGCATCAGAATGTTTAGAAAAAAATAAAAAAATTACAATGTTTGCACAATTATAAAATATAATGTTATCTTAACGTCCGAATAAACAAAAAAACGTTTTTAAAACCTGTAAAAATGTACGTTTTGAGCGTTAAGAGAACGTGCTCCTGCTCTTCTGTGATTGGCTGGTCACCAGCTGGCGGCAGTGTGACGTGTTCTGAACGCGACGTGGAGTCAGTCTGGAATAACAAACAAATCCAGCATTAAGACGCTTTTAACTAAAATACGGTTCCTCATGCAGGAGAAGGTCATCGAGGTCAGCCCATCGCTCGCTCCGCTGCTCTTTCATCAGCTTGTTTTCTCTCCATTAGCACAAGGTTTGTGTTTGTTTTAGGAAGTGATTGATCGCAGGCCTCATTGATCTGAGCTCAGTTTTTGAGTGAACATTGCCAAAATTATCTACAAATCATGCTTTCTTTGAGGTCATGAGCTCAGGTCAACGAGGCCTGCGATCAATCACTTCCTAAAAGAAGTATAAAACCTGTGCTAAATGAAAGAAAACAAGCTGACATCTATTAAATGTAAATTACAAATACGATTCTGAGTCTGTCAGTGTGACGATCAGAGACCACACAACCAGAGATTAGTTCACCAGTGGATAAAAACGCTTTATTAAACACAACTGCATGTGCAAGCATGGAAAGAAGCAGCGCTATAAAATGCCATTACACACGAAACATGCATTAAAAAGTCTGTCACATAATTTAAAAATGAGGTTCTGTGCAAAGGTGCAGCAGTCAGCGTCCCGTATATGCGCAGCAGTGGATTATTCATGCTGTGAGACGTGACCTGTTCAATACAACTCTCAGAAATCACACACACATGTACTAGAGTTGATGGTGTTGACTCTCGTCTAACAGACGTACACAGAACCTTCATGTAAACGCATCTGCGCGAGCATACACGGAGAACGAGTTCATAGTGGTTCTTAAAGTGACAGTTCACCCCAAAATCAGCATTCTGGCATCATTTACTCAAAGCTGTGCATTTCCTCCGTGAACATAAAAGACGACATCGGGACTGTATGGACAAAAAACACCGAGACATTTCTCTAAATATCTCCCCACAGTCAGTCATATGGGTTTGAATGAGGCGAGGGAGAGCACATGACAACAGACTGATGGTTTTTGGGTGCACTGTCGCTTTAAATCAAAGTGCTGGAGCTAGAGCAGCCGGTCATGTGCTCATACAGAACTCTTTTACTGCAGTAAAAGTGCAAATACTGCGTGTTTTTTGGCATCTGAAGTGGGAGTGAAAACACTGAAGCAACGAGACTCTAGCAGTCTCAATACATTCATCACCAAAACAGTCCAAATTAAAACAACACACATGAGAAGCATTCAACACACACTCAGATCCAATGATAAAAGGAGCTCGACGGATTCTGCATGTTCCTCCCAAACTTCATTTACTGGTGTCTCCAGTAAATGCATCTTGATTTAAGAATCTTTAGACATCTGCACTGTTGCAGTGTGATCAGAAGGTGCAGTTAAAGTATATTCTGTCAAAAATGAATTAAAAAGTAATGATGATCTGTTGGAAGTTGTATTTTTCAACTTTGAAGCATTGATGTAATTGATAATACAAGATGTGCTTTGAAAGGCAGGTTTAACAGTTTCATATTCAATGTGTTATCACAAAATACTACAAATAGAGTTTACATCGGGGTAAAAAAATCCATTTAAATTCACAGCAAAACGCCTCGACACGGCCTGTCGGCGCACGCGTGTTCGGTATCAATCCCATCATGCACCTGCAAAATTCAACACAGGATTTCACAGAAATTATAAAGTAGCAAGAAACAGAAAGTGCTTGGCGTTTGCCGTCCGTCACCGTACAGTTCTTCAGAGGAAATATGACCTGCTCTGTGTATATAGTGCCACTGAAAACACACGCGACCACACGAACGAACCGGAGGCAGCCAGTGACGTGTCCTCGTGCAGGCGTGACGTCACGCGTGTTTGCTGTAGCCGAACACACCGACGGGGAAGTGCTTGACGTGAGTCGGCCACTGCGCGGCCAGCTGGAAGAACTTCACATCGTTCCACTCCACGCCATCGATGGAGACTGAAACACAAACACACCGAGTCAAACCCATGAAAACGAAGCATGATATTATATTTGATCGTATTTTTCCATTGTTGTTTAATGATGTCGATACTGTAATTATTATTACTCTACACTACTGTGATCAGCTGAATGCGTCACCTCGGAGCATGGTGTGCTGGTGTTTGGCCGCGCAGATGAGCCGGCTGATGCCGTCGATCACCTGACTCTTAGAGTCCACCTCCCTCTCCTTCGGCTTCTTACTCAGAAAAATCACTGCAAGACACGCGAGACAACACTGACATCTGCAGCGCCGTCGCTGTATGTGAGCAGATTTATTATTAAAACTGACGCCATGAGAACGCCAGCTACAGGACCTGAGAGAAGCCCTGCCCTTATACACTGCTGCTGTGTGTGTTGTGCACCTTTCTTGTTCTTCTCTTTGGTGACGACGGTCATGGCCATGCTGTGAGGAGCGCTGGGGTCTCCTCCGCTGGGCAGACGGCTGACCTGCAGCGAGCGGAAGTTACTCTTCAGTGTGTTCTTCAGACCCACGTCACGCTTCTCACCCTCACGCTTCTTCTCTCCGCTCTGACACGTCCAGTAGTCCACCTGCAGCCCCATCAGCTCTCCACCTGTGCACGGAGAACTGCACACACACACACACACATGCAAAACACACACACGCAAAACACACACACACACACACACACACATGCAAACACACACACACACATGCAAACACACACACACACACACGCATGCAAACACACACACATGCATGCAAACACACACACACGCAAACACACACGCATGCAAACAAACACACACATACAAACACGCATGCAAACACACACACACATGCATGCAAACACACACACACGCAAACACACACACATACAAACATGCAAACACGCATGCAAACACACACACACGCATGCAAACACAAACACACACATACAAACATGCAAACATGCATGCAAACACACACACATGCACGCAAACACACACACACAGCCACACACGCACACACAAACACACACATACACACACATCAAGAACACACCACATTCAAACTCTGATCACTGCAATATGTTTGAGTTCTTATTATTTTTACAATGATTTGTAAACCAGTAAAACATGTACAGTATTTGCATTACAGTAAGAGATTTAGGGCTCAAATGAACCAGCAACAGTTCCAGAAACAGTCTGAAGAATATGAACAATCTTTACTGTATTTTCCGGAAAATAAGTCGCACCTGATCAGAAGATGCACCGGGTCGGAACTGCATTGTTGAGACATGAAGATATCATGGACAAGTTGCTTTTATTATTACGTTCAGAAATACTGATAAAACAACACATTTAAAATCATTATAAAACAATTTTTTTTTTTTACCAAAACCAAAATTAATGTTTTCAATTAGCCAAAAAACAACACTGAAAATAAAAGTTTACTTAATAATCAATTAATTAAAAAATGTCAGAATTTTATAATATATAAATGTTATAAATTACCACTCGGCTTTATATAAGGCAGTTCAAAGTAAATCCTTGTTGAAATATAAGTATTTGAATGGCAGTTGTAAAAAAAAAAAGCATGTTTTATTATTAGCAGATTTATTCATAAACATAAAATAATGAAGACAGCAGGTTAAGTAAGAATGTAATGAATATGTAATGTAGTGCATATGTTTTTTTAAAACGCACTCTAGATTTTTTTCTAGCAGTGGACAACATTCATTTTCAGCCGTATATTTTCGGTTGCTGAAATGACGGTACATCACTACTACAACAAATCCTTCACATTTATCGCTACTCACAACAGAAGAGGAATGACAAATATAAGTATAAAAAAGTGGCATTTGTTATAAACAACATTTATTATAAACGCCAAGCCCAAACTAATTTTCTGAGTTCCCACGGTGTGGGAAATAAGTACACTGTAAACAATGACCGTGAATTTAACGGTAAACGACTGTAAAAATGCTACAGTAAAAACCTGTTAAATGGTTAACGGTAAATTCCCCTACTATATACGGTGAAAAACTGTATTGGACATTACATGTAATTTTACGGTAGTATACCGTTTTGGAAGTGAAAAAGACAGAATTCCCAGAATTCCCTGCGTTACATTTCAAATTTGATGTTTTTTTGTTGAAATAACTGTTTCTTCTTAGTTTTTTCTTATCAGTTTTGTATGTTAGGGTTGTGTGTTACACCTAATGTTGTTAAATGAATGTTTATTGCATGATTTCAGTTTCATGTGTGTTACCATGATGGTGTTTAGTGTTTGTGTGAATGACACTGTGCACCTTCTATATATGTTATTATTTAAAAGCTGCTTGTGATGGGCTTTGGTTCATCATGTGACTTTCTCATCAGCACCTGCATTTGGTGGTTATCAGTGTATTACAAAGGTACAAAACAGATTTCAGTACTTCAATAGGTTGGTATATTAACATTATATCAGTTAATGAAATTACGGTATTTAACTGTAAATTTAAGTTAAAACCGTAAAACCTAAAATGTTGCTACCGTATATTTTACAGTAAAATTCCGGCAACCACAGCTGGCATTTTTTTACCGTCAATTTTACAGAATTTATTTTACAGTGTATGCTCATGTGCCTCTCTCATCCGACAGCAATACGAATGTGCGCTTTCAGCAGCTTTAGTGTGCTTCATAAGTCTCAGCACGTTTCATATGATGATTTATTTTCTGGAAAATACAGTATGTTGATTTACTACTGTAATGTGACCCAGATTCACTCAAACACACACACACACACACTCGTGTGATGATGTCATACCCCATGCCAGTGAAAACAGCACACACCGAGGGCGACGGGGGCGGAGTCACACACATCTCCTTCCCATAGGGCGTGGCCGACTGCGGCAAGGGTGAGGAAACCACACCCACATTCCCACCCATGGCATCATCAGAATCCACTGAGAACAGAGAGATGCCACATGAACACACACACACACACACACACAGTGCGCTGACCTACATATGAGCTGATGCACTACTGCGGGCGCAATGTGAACAGGACTGTAAAAGCCTCGTGCTGTAAAATCTATTTATGTGACCGACTGAAAGAGAGCGTGAAGCTCGCAGACGTGATCTCATTTCCTGAGCACCAGAAACCTGCGTGATGACGCTGTCAAACACCCAATCCCATCACTGGAGCTCACGCTTGCATCACAGACATCAGCTGTGCCGAATGAGGATCTGAACTCACCTGATGTGGACAGACTGTGTTCAACGATCCCCACCTTCACCACCTGACGGCACAAGAGCACATCCACCAGCACTCATGAGCATAGCGGTTAAAAATTCAATATCGTGTCAAATGTTCATTCATTCATTTCAGGGGTGACCAGCGTCGGTCCAGCAGAGTTCTGCTCCAGCCCTAATCAAACACACCTTAAGAAGCTAATCAAGGTCTAAGGGTGACTAGAAAGCACAGTCAAGGTTACGCAAAGCTCTGCAGGACCGACACTGACCCCCGCTGTGATAGCTCATCCAAACGTGATCATTGTGTCCTCGTTTACTTTACCGCACGACTGTCACAAAAGAAGATCTTCTGAGGACTGTCCCAGTGTTTTTGCTCATATAATAAAAGTCAATGGGGTCCAATGTTGGCTCGGTTCCCAAAATTCTTCAAAATTCATTTTCTTTGACAGAATGATGATGTTTGGATGAACTAATGCTTTAAATCTCCCATCAGCAGCAGTGTCAGTGGATCTGGACTCTCACCCCGATAAATGGCACAAATTTTTGGCACGAATCTTCATCCGGACTGCAGAGAGAGAGAGAGAGAGAGAGAGAGCAGGTGAGAGCGGCGCAGACAGACAGCTTCATGAAGCACACTGAACGACACTGGAGACCAAACACGTCTGATCGGAGGAATGGAGCTTCACACAACATCACCATGAGATGAAACAAAATCATCCGTGTGAATGAGTCTCTGACACTGATGAGCAGTGCAGCATGGGAAATACAGGCACTGCAGTGACTTTAATAGTGTGTGTGTGTGTGTGTGTCTGTGTGTGTGAG
>NW_015632029.1:173592-176992 GCF_001515625.1 Sinocyclocheilus rhinocerous
GTGAGTGTGTGTGAGTGTGAGTGTGTGTGTGTGTGTGTGTGTGTGTGTGTGTGTGTGTGTGTGTGAGTGAGTGAGTGTGAGTGTGAGTGTGTGTGTGTGTTCATATCCTGTCAGATCAGACAGTGAGAGCAGCAGAACGGCGCACAGGATTCACAAAGATCCGCAGATCTTCAGGGGTCGATGCGCGTGTGTGACGTCTGAGAGACTTATATGACACACACGAGCTCTGAGCGATGACAGGGAAGCTCGTGTGACTGGAGGTGGACAGCCAATCACATGTAAAGATGGAACGGTAGAGGTCAGAGGTCAGATACCTGATGTAAAAATCTAAATACAAACTCCTCTTCCTTGGAATGCAAACAAAAGATGAGAAGAAAACGAGTGCAGAAGTGTTATTAATATATAATAATGAGTCAGTCAGAGGATGTGCAGACATCAGCTCCTATGAACTAGATTAAAATAGGAAATATTATATTAAAACAAGCACAATATCTCATCACTCAGAATCAAATGCATGCAAATGCATGTTTGGTTTTTATCCATCAAATTGATTGCATTAACTCTTGTTCTTGATAATGGTTTTATTTGCTGAACAAAATGAATGAGGCAAGTGTTAACTCAAATCAGGCGTGTGTGTGTGTGTGTGTGTGTGTGTGTGCGTCACTAGAGGGAGTCAGCGCTGCTGGATTGAGTTTGTGAGTGAAGCTCAACCTGGCTCTTGTTAGCGGATGAACTCCAGCCTCACCTTAGTACCTGAGCAGTTCGAGTTTGTAGAACTTATTAATAACCTTTGTTTTAATCATGTTTTTAAACACTCATTTTGTTTGCACATTTTCACATCTGCCTCTGTAAAGCCTGACATGAAATAATAGTCAGAAAAATCTATTTTATTGAAATGGAACAGTTTATTGACAATTTACACAAAATATTTTTTAAATCCCCCTCCCCCCAAAAAAGGTTGCATGTTTTATGTTGAGTATCATATTTGATCTGTCAGGCTTTTATAGCTCGTATAGTCTGATACAGTGAGAATATGGAGGAAAAAACAGCTCGATTTTATTCAGCGAATTAAACAGAGCAAAAATATGAATTTGCTGCAGATGCTGATATTTATCTGATGAAGTTCTGCTGCTTGTGATGTAAATCAGTGAGATCTGTATAACAGTACAGCAGATACTGATATAAAATGATCTAAATATCAGTGGTTGCTCTATATCTGCAGTAATCTGTCTCAGTAAGATGAGATTGAAATGATCCAAACATATAATGCAGTGATTGAGAGCTGAAGAAATAAAGGCTCCTCAGAAGATCTGAGATGTTCTGGAGGCTTGTGAAGATCATTCCTCCGCTGAGGAACAGTGAAAGTAAAGCTTCTGGAAACAAACGCTCCTCAAAAGATCCTGAGGATCAGATTTGAGACTAAAACATGATTGATGGAGAATCAAGTAAAGAAAAAAGGGGTATTTATAAGAGTATAGAATAACCCTTGTGAAGATCATTCCTCCGCTGAGGAACAGTGAAAGTAAAGCTTCTGGAAACAAACGCTCCTCAAAAGATCCTGAGGATCAGATTTGAGACGCAGTGATTTTTCTACAAAATGATTCACAGAGAATCAAGTAAAGCTAAATCTGAGCTACTTCCTGAAGGATCGTTTGAACACACACACACACACAAACGTACCTCTTCTGTCTGTAGGTGAGCATGGCTTCAGAGATGGGAAACTGATGAGACACATTCGCTCCAGCCAGATACTGGATGATCCGTCCAGCTACATCAACAGTGTCTGTGGAGAGAGACAGACAGACGGTCAGACAGACAGACAGAGAGACGGACAGACAGACAGGCAGAGAGACGGACAGACAGAGAGACAGAGAGACGGACAGATGGACAGAGAGACAGACAGACGGTCAGACAGACAGACAGAGAGACGGACAGACAGACAGAGAGACGGACAGACAGACAGGCAGAGAGACGGACAGACAGAGAGACAGAGAGACGGACAGATGGACAGAGAGACAGACAGACGGTCAGACAGACAGACAGAGAGACGGACAGACAGACAGAGAGACGGACAGACAGACAGGCAGAGAGACGGACAGACAGAGAGACAGAGAGACGGACAGATGGACAGAGAGACAGACAGACGGTCAGACAGACAGACAGACAGACAGAGAGACACACAGACAGACAGAGAGACACACAGACAGAGAGACACACAGACAGAGAGACAGATAGACGGACAGAGAGAGAGACAGAAAGAGAGAAGGACAGAGAGACCGACGGACAGACAGACAGAAAGAGAGACAGACAGACGGTCAGAGAGACAGACAGTCAGATGGACAGTCAGTAGTTAATGTCACGACTCCGCTGCAGTTTGATCTCCATATGAACATCAGAGTCACACTCGTGTAAATGAGCGCAAGACGAGTCGGTGGGAGAATAAGGGCAAATGTGAGAATGAGTGAGGTCTGAAGAGAAATGAGTCTAATGTGAGACAGATGCAGGTGAAACAGACACTCACACATCTGTCAGTCCCTGAATATCTTCCCCTCACTGAGCTCTCACTAACAAACACATCCGAGAGGCTCATTTACGCTTCATTAACATCACACACATCAGTCAGTACCTGCGCTGGGAGTCTCTGACCGGCAGAACAGCTCCCTCCATGACGGGTCCATGAACATACTGTTGAACTTACTGTCGAATGTCGACACGTACTTGGCCAGAGGATGGGAACCTGCGAGACAGACACGGATAGCGTGTAAAACTCACCGGACACATAATAAAGCAGCATTATGGGCTCACGATCAGCGTCAGCACTCACCGATGGGGATGATGAGGAAGCGGATGTAGCTCAGCCAATCAGGCGTCTTATTGGCCAGTTGCTCTACAAAGAAGCGCAGCACTGTACTGAGATAGCTCTGATCACCCGCCACCGCCACCTTCACAGTGGGCGGAGTCTGAGCGTTACAGTTACAGCTGTGGGAGGAGTCACAGGACACAATCAAACACTCAACTATAATGATGATAACTTTAAAAATGTAACAATATTAACTATGTTGATAAATTCAGCAATAATGATAACTATAATTGTATACAGACCAATGGACGATAACATTGTTTATTATTAACACGCTGCAGTTTTGTCATCTGCTGCTTGAGCTCTTTAAAGCAGGATGGATTCTGATTGGCTGATGGTTCAGTGAGCGTTATGAGGATCACATCACACTGACAACTGCAGACGCTCAAGAGACAAATGATAATGAACCGCTGCGACGATCAGAGACGCTTTCAGAAGCACAGTATTTATAGAAGTGTGTGTGTGTGTGTGTGCGTGCGTGTGTGCGTGTGTGTGTGTGTGTGTGTGTGTGTGTGTGCGGGTGAGCGCGTGTGTGTGTGT
>NW_015632029.1:179931-180563 GCF_001515625.1 Sinocyclocheilus rhinocerous
TGTGTGTGTGTGTGTGTGTGTGTGTGTGCGTGTGTGTGTGTGTGTGTGTGGTCACTCACAATCTCTGAATGCGTGTGACGATGGTGTTAAATGCGGCCTGGACGTCAGCGGCGGAGCAGGTCGACACAATGGGCTGAGCGTGTTTCTGCAGGGCCTCCGCCACATACTGAACAACAACAATGTTATTAAACACAATTCAGCACAAAGACATCTGAAATATGCTTGTAATCATCATAATTCTGTGTTATATCATTTATCTCCAAACTACAGTGATGATGAGACACTATGTGGTCAGTACGAGAAACAAAAGAAGAAACATTTTCTGAGCTGAGAGTGAAATGATCAAACACAGATGGATGATCTGTATAGTGATTTATGGACAGGAATGAGCATGACTAAATAAATAATTTAATCCCTATGCAGAATTACTACATTTACGCTTCTGCATTAGGCTGATGCTATTATCCAAAGTGACGTCCACTGCATTCAGGATCTGCATTGTCATTCACTGGAAATCGAACCCACACACACACACACACACACGCACACGCACACGCACACGCACTCACACACTCACACACACGCACACGCACACGCACACACACACTCACACGCACACGCACACTCACACA
>NW_015632029.1:180852-185983 GCF_001515625.1 Sinocyclocheilus rhinocerous
ACTCACACATACACACACACACACACACACACCCACTCACACGTGGACACACACCTGGCCCTGCCAGTCCACTGTGTTGATGAGGATGATGTTCTCTGGGAGTCTCTCGTCTGAGATCAGGATCTGATTCAGCTGATCATACACTGATTTCCTGGGCACCTGCACAACACAAACACACATGAAACTAAACTCCCTCTCTGCAGATATACACATACAAATGATTCACACAATTAAAGGTAATGGACACATGATGAGACTGTGGTCACTGTCAACCTGAAATCAGAATAAAGTCACTTTTACTGATTCTGTTGGAGTGACAGAGGAGTGTTGATCTGGTGTGTTCTCTTGAGATCTGACGCACCTGTGCGCTGAAGCGGCTGTCGAGCGAATACTCGCTGTCCACGCTGATGGTGCGCTCGCTCTGAGCTCGGGAGTTCTGTCTGTCCTTCATGGATGTGCTGCGAGCGCGCCGTGGGACCCTGCTCTCCGCTTTACTGGAGGTCATAAAGACAGAGATCCGACTCACTCAAGCAGGTCATTTCACTTTCACAAAGCCCGTGAAAGACGCGTGTGAACGTGTACCTGGGACTGCTGTGATTCTGGGACTCAGTCTTGCAGAGTTTGTTCAGTCGATCGCTGATGGGCTCTGACACATCTGCCATTACTATCCCATGATGCTCTGCATCCGCCTCCTGCAGAAACACAGTGAGAGACGAATAAATGAACTCATCATATGATTTCTTTGAGGAATAGTTCAAATAAACAACATTTGACACTGTGTCATTGAAATATGTCTTCTATTCATCAGTGATGCATTAAAATAAGTGACAGTAAAGACATTTATAATGCTGCAGAAGATTTGTTTCAAATAAATGCTGTTCTTTTGAACTTTCTGCAGATATTCACATAGAAAACAGCTGTTTGAAATGGTATTATATAGGTTCAGTAAATGATGGGAGAATATTCATGTTTAGATGAATGATTCGTGTCGTTCCAGGGGTTCCGGTTTGAATGAAACATAAAGAAGCTGCGTCTGTGTCAGAAGTAAAGGTCAGAGGTCACAGCAGGCAGGTGGCTCACTCGGCCTGAATAATGTAGGAAACTCACAGCGAGGGAAAGGGCAAGAGAGACGACATGCAGGGCGGAGCTCAATTAGAGACAGAAAGACTGGCGAACACTTCAGCACAGATCTCAGATCAGATCATCTCCACCCGAACCGGTGTCAGCGGGCTTCATTTGTTAAAAAAATATACAACTTAAATATGGGACAGAGTGAAAGGAACTGATCTGATCCAGCTGAGAATTCCCCATCATATTCATTACAGTCAACCGAGATCAGCTGAACAAACTGAGCCCAGAGATGAGAAACACGTGATCCCTGCAGATCTAGCACACGTTCAGCTGAGAGGATTCTGGTTTCTGAATATTCTGAATTCAACGTTTAGTTTTAGAATTCATCCTGACCCAATAAGAGGAGGCAATGCTTAAATAACTAAAGACAGAAAACAAGCGTTTGCTTTCAGAAGGAGAGTACTACGAGTGCGTAAGTCATCCAAACCATAGAGTAATGATGCCTCTAAAAACAATTCAAGATTAAATATTCTATTTGGGAATATGTGGGAACCTTTATCTATTTTGAGAAGAATGCATTATTCCATCTTTGAAGTGACTTAGTTTTTAACTCTTACAGTTCAATGTCATTGGTAAATTGAATATGTATTAGTATTATTATTTTCTCAGCACAGGTACTGTTAAGTTGGGATTGGATGGGAATTAATGGGCAGGAAAAAGAGCAAAGTGAATGCCTTGAATGCTAAAAATAAAGGAACACAGAATGTGCTGTGAGCCAATCAGAATGAGGAGCTGAAGCTGTGCTGCGTCAGGTGTGTGTGAGGCTGAGCTCTCACCCCGCCGCTGGTGTCCTCCTGCTGCCACGAGCCGGCCGTCTCACACCCCTCCACCGACAGGAAGTCAGCAGCCTGCACAGGAAGTCATCAGCACTGATTTACATGTGTGTGTGTGTGTGTGTGTGTGTGTGAGCGTGAGTGTGTGTGTGTGTGTGTGAGTGTGTGTGAGTGTGTGTGTGTGTGTGATGTCAACATACAAAAATACTGTGTCTGCAACACTGCTGAACATCTACACTCTGTTTACTAGAAATTCAAGGTAGTTTTTATAGATATATATTAGGAGACCATTTGTTGATTTTAGATTTTGGAACACAAGAGTTAACTAGTACTAGTAATCAGTCTAATGTGGATTCTCTCTAGAGCATGAGTGATATAGTGGTCTATTATTATTTCAAACTAAAGAAATCAGTCCTGTGTGGGATGTGTGTGTAAACGCTGCGCTGCTGAACTCTCCTTGTTTTCTCCAGTGGAAACGTCGCTTCGTATGTGCCGCGTCTCCCTCTCGGATGCTTGTGATTCCAGAGACGGATCAGGTACTCACACAGATCTGATGTCAGGCCCTAAAAATACCCATAAACCCCCAAACATCCCGAATGCCCACCAGCACACCCTCAGATTAACATTCGATGAACGTGTGATGACATCAGCCTGGGTTCATTTACTGGAGCGAGGCGTCTGCTAAATTAAGAGTGTGGAATAACCTAGCGCTCAGATTCCTCTGATCCGAGCCCTTAAGACTCATTCCTGCACCCGGGCTTCTAACTATGGTTTTATTTTGTTTTGTTGTTTCATTCTATGCCTAATATTTGCTGCTGTAATTGTTCTCTGGGATGTACAGGCTGATTTAGAAATGTGCTTTAGAAAACAGTCTTTAACTGAAGGTTTGTGTGACTATAATCATCTGAACATGTGTGTGTGTGTGTGTGTGTGTGTGTGTGAATCTCACCATGTTGGACGCTGCGTCTCGGTGTTGATTGTGACTGTGAACGCTGCCGATCTCTGTTTGAGAACTGGAGTGAGACATGCCCTCAAAAAACGGCCTGAAACACACACACACACAAGCTCATTCAGCTACAGTGTAGAGCTCAGGTCCAGCTGCTGGCATTTCACCATACGGCTGCTTATTTCAACAGATAACAACACAAAGGAAGCAGATCAGACAGCCGAGGCTCATACCTGAGTTTGGGTTTCGGGGTGCTCAGGACGCTCTCGTTGTCCTCCAGCTCCGGGCCGCTGTCGCTCTGATTAAAAACCTCCAGACTGTCATAAAGCAGATCCAGATCCTCCTCCACCTCCTGCGTCTGATCCACCGGGTCTGAGTCCAGAACCTGAACACATCAGACAGAAGGAAAATATGCACCCAAATCACCTGCTGATAATCAGACTGAAAAGCCTTCATGGAAAAACTCATTTTCTCAGTCAAATTCAGACATTCCTTGTGCACATGTGCAGTGCTGAGATGTGTATTTTACATGCATTTTATATCTTACAAATGTGTTTATTTACATCTCACAAACTGGTCAGTGAAGGATATTTACTGAATATCTTCTAAAAACGCTCCTCTTTGTCAGCTTTCTTTTTAGATGTCATCAAGACGTAAATTCTGCTTGCTATATACATTTCTCCAGTTTCTCCATGTGCTGAAGTTTTCTTTGAATACATGTAATGCACGTGTAAATCAATATGTTAACCGGACGGGGTTCAAATGAACCGAAGTTACAGAATCTAGACTCAGAGCAGCAAATAAAAGGCTTGAACTCCTCGCAATCTTCCGTCTCCTCTGTCATGCACACTGCGCACGTTTGTGATGATGCAAGATGCATTCAACAGAATCCAGCAGAAACCAGATGCTGGAACAATCAGATTCAGACCACAGCAAACATGTCCGGTGTGAAGCCTGGACTCACCTCATCTGTGACTTTGAATCTCTTCAGTAAGGCCACAAACTTCTGCTTGAAGTTGGGTTGCTGTGAACATCAGAAGAGACGGTCAGTCAGAATCAGTGTTAGTCTCACTGCATCACTGCACACACAGGCTTCAGTTCCCATAAACCCACTGAGAATCTCTTCTGATCCCATAAAGACGGTGATGTTGAGTCTGAGACACTGGACAGATGCTTAAAATGACTGAAATAACACCAGACAGCTACGCTCATCCTTCTCTTGGTGTCGTCACGTTTTTATTGCTGCCTAGGGTTGCAAATGGGTGGAACATTTCCAGTAAATTACAGAAACTTTCCATATATATTTTAAAAATTTAAACAAGGTTTTGGTAACTTTCGGAAACTTTTGGAAAATTTGCCGTACCATGGGTGCAGCAGGCGCAATGATATTACGCAGCGCCTGAAAACAGGCTAACTTCCGTCAACATAACCAACGTGACCACCTGCTTGCACAGGGAGCGTGCTGGGGACTAGTTTCAGGCGCTGCGTAATATCATTGCGCCTGCTGCACCCATGGTACGGCAGCAAAGTTCCTTGATTATTACGCCGGAATGAGAGCATAGTTTCTAGCCATATCGGCCTAGAAAACCACAGCTCTTCATTTTCCGTCGGTCTTAGTACACGATGTAACTACAGAAGAGTCAAGTTTTAAATAGGAAAAATATAGAAACGCTTTGGTCATTTTTGAGCGAGATGCTAACAGTCTAATCAGATTCAATGATCTATGCTAAGCTACAGCTAAAAGTGCTACCGCCAGACCCGGAGATCGGCTGAATGGATTCGAAAATGGTAAAACTCTACTGTTTAACTCTAGGGGAGCTGGAAAATGACCCTATTTTCAAAAATAGTGGAGTGTTCCTTTAATGCTAGTTCATGTTCACGGAGGGCTGAATCACATTGCATTATTGAAACAGTTATATTTCTTATAAAGATGCTGTGAAACAACCTGTATTGTGAGAAGCGCTATACAAATAAAAATGACTGAATGAATGAATTAACTTCCTCTTCTGTACTATTAAAGACAGACACAGACAGTGAGACAGACAGACAGACAGACAGAGAGACAGAGAGACTGACAGACAGACAGAGAGACAGACGGACAGACACAGAGAGACAGACAGACAGACAGACAGATGAACAGACAGACAGAGAGACAGACAGACAGACAGACAGAGAGACAGATGGACAGAGAGAGAGACAGATGAACAGACAGACAGAGAGACAGATGGACAGACAGACAGACAGATCAACAGACAGACAGAGAGACAGATGGACAGACAGA
>NW_015632029.1:186097-186819 GCF_001515625.1 Sinocyclocheilus rhinocerous
GAGACAGATGAACAGACAGACGGAGAGACAGATGAACAGACAGAGAGACAGATGAACAGACAGAGAGACAGATGGACAGACAGACAGACAGACAGACAGAGAGACAGACAGACAAGTCGGACAGACAGACAAACAGACAGACAGACAGACAGACAGACAGACAGACACAGACAGAGAGAAAGACAGACAGAGACAGACAAGTCAAATTTTCCATTTTCAATTTTCCAACAAATTAAACCACATTTTATGGCATTACCAAATGCAGAAAAATTAAGTCATATTTTAGGGGAAGATTCCAAAATGATCACAACAGCAGCAAGGTATGTATCAGCCTGTCACAAACTAAGACTGTCAGCCAGTGGACAAAACTGAAGCAAGAGCATTTCTTACATGTACTGTTGTAAAAAGCTTTTTATTTTTTCTTTCTTTTTAACAATGTCTTTAATATTTTTCTTGTTTCTTGTTTGTGGAAAAAAAAAGGGAAAAAAAAGGAAGTACACATGTACTTATTTACTTAATTATTTTACATATCTATTCTTGTTTATGTATTATATAATTGTTTATTCCTTATTCATGTAATGGACAATGCTTTGGCAATACTGTGCAAGTCATGCCAATAAAGCTCATTTGAATTGAATTGATAGACAGACAGACAGACAGAGAGATAGACAGACAGACAGAGAGGTAGATAGATAGATAGATAGATAGATAGATAGATAGAT
>NW_015632029.1:189544-195254 GCF_001515625.1 Sinocyclocheilus rhinocerous
TATGTATCAGCCTGTCACAAACTAAGACTGTCAGCCAGTGGACAAAACTGAAGCAAGAGCATTTCTTACATATTGTACTGTTGTGCCATTTTTTTTTCTTTTTTAAACAATGTCTTAACTATTTTTCTTGTTTGTGGAAAAAAAGAAAGTATACATGTACTTATTTAGTTAATTATTTTACAGATCCATTCTTGTTTTGTTTATGTATTATATAATCGTTATTTTTTTATTTATGTAATGGACAATGCTTTGGCAATACTGTGCAAGTCATGCCAATAAAGCTAATTTGAATTTGAATTTGAGACAGACAAGTCGGACAGACAGATGGACAGACAGAGCGACAGACAAGTCAGACAGACAGACAGACAGACAGAGCGACAGACAGACAGACAGACAAGTTGGACAGACAGATGGACAGACAGAGCGACAGACAAGTCAGACAGACAGAGCGACAGACAGACAGACAGACAGACAAGTTGGACAGACAGACGGACAGACAGAGAGACAGAGAGACAGACGGACAGACAGAGAGACAGACAAACAGACAGAGAGACAGACAAGTCCGACAGACAGAGCGGCAGACAGAAAGACAGACAGACAGAGAGACAGATAGACAAGTCAGACAGACAGACAGACGGACGGACGGACGGACGGACGGACGGACAGACAGACAGACAGAGAGACAGACAAGTCAGACAGACAGACAGAAAAACAGACAGACAAGTCAGACAGACTGACAGAGCGACAGACAGACAGATGGACAGACAGAGCGACAGACAAAAAGACAGACAGACAAGTCGGACAGACAGACAGACAGACAGAGCGACAGACAGACAGACAGACAGAGCGACAGACAGACAGACAGACAGAGCGACAGACAGACAGACAGACAGAGCGACAGACAGACAGACAGACAGAGCGACAGACAGACAGACAGACAGAGCGACAGACAGACAGACAGACAGAGCGACAGACAGACAGACAGACAGAGCGACAGACAGACAGACAGACAGAGCGACAGACAGACAGACAAGTTGGACAGACAGATGGACAGACAGAGCGACAAACAGAAAGACAGACAGACAGACAGACAGACGGAAAGACAGAGAGACAGACAGAAAGAGAGACAGAAAGACAGACAGAGAGACAGAAAAGTCGGACAGACAGACAGACGGACAGGCAGAAAGACAGTGCTCCTCACTCGTGTCAATGAGACAGATCTAATCATTTTCCGTCTGGGTTTTTTTGGCTTTCGTATGTCGTCATCTTCATCATACAAATCCTACAACACAGAAAGTGGAAATCAGAATCAGAATGAGATTTATTGAGAAGCATGATTACACACACACACTACAAATCCAACTTGTTTTTTTTTATGTACAGAATAATCCATCAGATACAATTATGCAAGGGAATGTAAATAAGAAAGTGTAGGTTGTGTTAATGGCATGTAAGCATATATTGTGTGTTGCATATGTTTGTTTTATTTTATGAATCAACGTAAATCAGTCTTTAGTCCGTCTCACCTGTGCGTGTCCAGCATCATCACTGCCCTCCTGCCCTGATGAATAACTGTCATCATCATCCTCTGAGTAATTATCCATGTCAGGAGAACGATCTGAGAAACACACACAGGTCAAAGGTCACACACCTGTAACTCGACCCTCAGTGCGCACCAGACATGAACGATGAACACGGTGTTCTGATCCGGACGTCTGACGTCGTGTGATATTAATAGAGTGTCAGATCAGCACATCGCAGTCAGTGTGTGTGTGCGTGTGCGAGTGTGTGTGTGAGTGTGTGTGTGTGTGTGTCCCCACTTTTCACAAAAACAAACCTGTGTGTGTGTGTGTGTGTGAGAGAGTGTGAGTGTGTGTGTGTGTGTGTGTATCTGTACCCGAGGCTTTGGTCTTGGCTCCCGTCTGGCCGTTGCCGTACTCGTGGTCGATGGGTTGACTGGAGAGTGAGAACACGCTAATCTCAGCCACGCGTGTCGGCGCGTCCTTCATGTTGCTATGGAGACCCAGAATTTGGCCTCCGTCTGTAGGATGCTGCAACACCTGATCAAACACCTGCTGTCAGTCACTGAACAACCAACATCCCAAACTCATGTCAGCTCCATTCATTCGATCTGATTTGGTTTATTGCACCATTTCAAAATATATAGAAAATACAATTCATATCCAATGCTGGAAGAGCCAGAAAACCTTTTTATCTAAAAACTGAACAATATTATATTTTCACAAAAATATAGAGAAAACTGCATTACCATATTACAGAAAATAATATAACTACATCAAATTAAAGGATTAGTTCACTTCCAGAATAAAAATGTCCTGATCATTTACTCTCCCTCATGTCACCCGAGATGCTCATGTCTTTCTGTCTTCAGTCGCAAAGAAATGAAGGTTTTTGAGGAAGACATTCCAGGGTTTTTCTCCATATAATGGACTTCAATGGGGACCAACGGACTGAAGGTCAAAGCACAGTTTCAGAGCAGCTTCAAAGAGCTCTACAGGATCCCAGCCGAGGAATAAGGCTCTTTTCTAGCCGTTGGTCCCCATTGCAGTGAAAGTGTGAGCCTCCAGACAGCAGCGCAGACAGACTGAAGCTCTCCATTTCATACGATAAAAACACTGACAGACAATCACAACCCATCTGACCTCTGAGCTCAAGTATTTAAAGCGGCAGACCACAAACTGCAGCATGCTTTTAATCAACAGAATATTATCGTCCTCTGGTGTGATCGCTAATATAGTTGTTGTTATGATTATTGTTTTTGGTGTGAACGGGGTTTAACAGCTTTTACCTCGGCCATGTTAATGACTCCGAGCGCGAGCGTCTTGTAGCCCAGAATGGTTCTGTTTTTGTAGCGTTTTCTTCTCTGCAGCATTATCTGCAAGCGGTTGGCGTCTCTCTTCAGGAAGTGAGGATACTGTCACGACACGACAGGACAGAAACACGTCAGAGGAACATCAGACATTACGGCTGCATCGCTGCTACTCGCACAAACACTTTCTTTCTTCTGGAAAAGAAGATATTTTGAAGAACGTTTAGAAGCAAACAACATTGGACCCCACTGACTTTCATTAAATGGACCAAAACCACATCTTCTTTTGTTTTGAGTGTGAATGACGTGGGAAAGTAAATGATGACCGGCTGATCATTAATGGGGGAATCTGTGGGTTTTGCTGCAGAATAACGTCACTGATGAATCATTCACTGAATCAAGAGAGTCAGGGAGTCATTTTGACTGGAGTTGGTTCGTCACGCCGTACCTGCAGAGAGAAGGTGAGCTCCAGCTCCGTCTCCATCAGGCCGCTGGGAGGAAGGACGTACTCGTTAGAGCGCAGCACTCGTTTGGAGCCCTGCACACACACACACACACACACACACACACACACACACACTCATGTAAATATACACTGCAATTCAAAAGTTTGGGGTCTGTAGGATTTGTAATGTTTTTTAATGAAGTCTCTTCTGCTCATCAAGGCTGCATTTATTTGATCAGAAATACAGAAAAAACAGTAAAATTGTGAAATATTATTGCAATTTAAAATAATGTTTTCTTATTTTAATATACTTTAAAATATAATTTATTTCTGTGATCAAAGCTGAATTTTCAGCATCATTACTCCAGTCTTCAGTGTCACATGATCCTTCAGAAATCATTCTAATATGCTGATTTATTATCAACATTTATTTAAAATATAAATCTTTTGTAACATTATACACTACCGTTCAAAAGTTTGGGGTCAGCAGATTTTTTTTTCTTTCTTGCTTTTATTCAGCAAGGATGTGTTAAATTGATAAAAAGTGATAATAAAGACTTATATTGTTAGAAAATATAGAAATAGAAAATAAATAGGAAAGGCGTACAGACGAAGCCTCGGCCACGTCTGTACCATGGCATCCAGTCCGAGAGGAGCAGGATGAGTCAGAGAGAACCAGAGAGAACCAGAGAGTCGCAAACAGGTCCACCTGAGCCTGGCCAAAAACTCTCTATATCTGCTTCACCACCTCGGGGTGAAGCCTCCATTCCCCGGGCCTCGGCCCCTGCCTCGACAGGATGTCTGCTCCCATATTGAGATGCCCAGGAATATGAGCTACTCTCAGCGAGAGGAGTTTCTCCTGGGACCACACAAGGATCTGGTGCTCCAGCCTGTAAAGGGGGCACGAACGCAGACCTCCCTGGTGGTTGATGTAAGAGACCACTGCTGTGTTGTCGGTGCGCACCAACACATGGCGATCTCTTAGGTCCGGGAGGAAGTGTTTCAATGCTAGAAACATGGCCAGCATCTCCAGGCAGTTGATGTGCCACGTCAGATGGCGACCGCTCCACAGACCGCCCAAACCGATGAGGGACGCATCCGTCGCTAGCATTACACAGCGACAAGGAGCTCCCAGCACCAGGCCCTGAGACAAGAACCAAGGTTTCCGCCACATGTCTAAGGCACGTAGGCATCGCCGCGTTGGTCTTGAGCCACCACTGTAGGGTTCTCATGTACAGCAGGCCAAAAGGTATCACGTTGGACGCAGCTGCCATCAGACCCAGCAGTCTCTGAAACTGCTTGATAGTGAGTGACCGGTCTTCTCTCACTCTCGAGACTGCCATGAGGATCGACTTAATCTGAGCAGGAGACAAACGTGCCTGCATCGTGGTCGAATCCCACACCACGCCCAGATAAGTGGTCCTCTGTAATGGAGAAAGCACACTTTTCTTGGTGTTTAGTCTTAACCCCAGCAGTGTTAATTTCGTCAACGAAGACGACGATGAAAAATATTCATTAACAAACCTTTTTTCTTTGACTAAGATGAGACGTTGACGAGCTAAAACGAATATCTGATGATAAAAACTATGACGAAATTTATGCCGCGTCTTCGTTAAGAAGACGAGACGGGACTATAATGTTATTTGAGGACTACCGGACATTCAAAATACATCCTATAGGTTACTGTCTTGTCCTTCAAAATGTGCGTCCCTGTCATTGGATTGCAGTCGGATAAGGGGCGTTTGCATATATAGTCTCAGTATGGCAGCCGACGGGACTATAATGTTATTTGCGGACTACCGGACATTCAAAATACATCCTATAGGCTACTGTCTTGTCCTTCAAAATGTGCGTCCCTGTCATTGGATTGCAGTCGGATAAGGGGCGTTTGCATATATAGTCTCAGTATGGTAGCCGCAGTAGATAGATAGGCTACCAAAACGCACACTAGCGATCTGAAACAATGGCCTCAGCACCGAAGGGGTAGGGATAAGGTGACCAGACGTCCCGTTTTTCCCGGAAGTCACAATTCGTTGTCGATTAACTTAAAGTTAGTGAAGGGGGGATAGGCGGAATCGCGCTGATAGAAGTGTTCTCTCTCGCGCACGCTCCACTTCTTCAGTTCTCATATACAGCGCGCGATCAGTTCTCAGTGCTCAAATACACACACAGCAGTCCAAATGTCTATCGTGTAGAGTATCTCACGTAAATACAGTCGGTTATGGATTAAGTGAACGTAAACAGGTGGGTGAAAACTGAACGTGTGTCAGTATTACATGCATGCCTTCAGTCTTAAAGGGACAGCATTCCTAATTAAGTACCTGTCCGTGTCATTAATGTTAACCAACAAAAGATGTTAAATAAATATGTTAAGTAAACCTACTGTATCTGAAAAATGAGTTTAATTTGTATCTCTATCGTATTTGTCTTATTGT
>NW_015632029.1:195428-195980 GCF_001515625.1 Sinocyclocheilus rhinocerous
CCACCATCTGCTCTGACTGAGCTAAGATCAACCAATCGTCGATATAGTTTAGTATGCGGATGCCCTGGAGTCGCAACGGAGCCAGGGCTGCATCCACACACTTCGTGAAAGTGTGGGGTGAGAGTGCAAGGCCAAAAGGAAGAACCCAGTATTGGTACGCTTTGCCCCCAAAAGCAAACCTCAGGAACTTTCTGTGATGGGGAAGGATGAAGATGTGGAAGTATGCGTCTTTTAGATCGATCGTGACAAACCAGTCCTCGGACCTGATCTGAGACACGACTTGCTTCATAGTGAGCATCCTGAACTTCAGTCGCATGACTGAGCGGTTCAACTGACGCAGAACCCTCCATCCTTCTTCGGAACGATGAAGTACCAGTTGTAGAACCCGGATTCTCTTTCGTGAGGAGGGACCACCTCGATGGCCTCCTTCCTCAAAAGAGTGACTACTTCTTGTTCCATGACCAGAGCATCCAAACTGGATTCTCTCTAAAGTGTGCAGGACCCACCGAGAAACATTTGGCAGTAGTTTCCACGCTGCCAACGCTGCCAAAT
>NW_015632029.1:197302-199862 GCF_001515625.1 Sinocyclocheilus rhinocerous
CGATATTGGTACGCTTTGCCCCCGAAAGCAAACCTCAGGAACTTCCTGTGAGTGGGAAGAATGGATACATGGAGGTATGCGTCCTTTAGATCGATCGTGACAAACCAGTCCTCGGACCTGATCTGAGACACGACTTGCTTCATAGTGAGCATCCTGAACTTCAGTCGCATGACTGAGCGGTTCAACTGACGCAGAACCCTCCATCCTTCTTCGGAACGATGAAGTACCAGTTGTAGAACCCGGATTCTCTTTCGTGAGGAGGGACCACCTCGATGGCCTCCTTCTTCAAGAGAGTGTTCACTTTTTGTTCCATTACCAGAGCTTGCTCGGGGCCCACCAGAGTGGGAATCACCGCGTTGAACTGAGGCGGAGGAGAACCAAACTGGATTCTGTAGCTTCTCTCTAAAGTGTGCAGGACCCACCGAGAAACATTTGGCAGTAGTTTCCACGCTGCCAAATAGTCTACTAAGGGAATCAGTCTCTCGAGACTGACCTCTGGAGTAATCAGAGCGGCTAGTTCGGTGCCCTGAAGCGGCGAAGCGGCGAACTGGCAGGGGACGGCCGAACTAGCTGCTCTAGAGACCTCCATAGAGGTAATGAGCCTCTTAGTACCGCTATGTTTCCGGTCGGTGACTGAGAGAAGCACTCGCCAGAGACCGCTGCGTCCTGAAGCACCGTGGGTGGCAGGGTTGGCAGACCGATCTCCTGAGGACACTGGGGAGAGACGGGCACCGTATGATGAGGTGTACACCGCTCATCCCCAGAGGGGCCTGCCCTCAGAAGTCCTGACCTACAAGTGTCAGGACTTCTTGGTCGAGGACTTCTTAGCCTGAAGGACGGTCCGCAGATCCGGCTTAGACTTGGAAGTCCCCGACCCAGAGTACGGGAGGCGACGCTCTGTTTTTGAGCCTCCCGGTATGAGGAGCTGGTACACGGAGGGGGTTGCTCCCGCCTAGCAGCCCCTAGAGCTATAGAGCGGTGAGGGAGGAACCGCTGAAATGCTGCCGCTTGTTTACGAGCCTCCTGGTACCTATTGACGGCGTCGCCGAACAGGCCAGAAGGCACAAGCGGGGCATCCAAGAGGAAGACCCTGTCCTTCTCCTTCATATCAGACAGGGTCAACCACAAATGCCTCTCTACCGCCACCAATGCTGACATAGACCGGCCAATGGTGCGGGCTTCTCTTTGGTGGCACGGAGAGACAGATCAGCGGTTCGTCTGAGCTCGGTGATATCCTCAGACTTAACCTCCTTGCCCTCATCCAGCTCTTTCATCAGGTTGGCTTGGTACGCCTGTAACACAGCTATCGTGTGCAGACACGCACCAGCCTGACCCCTTGCCCACCAGCGCTGACGTGGTACGCAGCGGCTTGGAGGGCAATGCCGGAGCCTTCAAGGACAGTGCCGCGCCAGGAGACAGATAGCTCGCAAGCGTCTGCTCAACCTGGGGCATCGCCCTGTAGCCACGCTCACTCAACCCCGCCACGTTGGTGTAATAACCGGAAGCAGGGATGAAGAGGTGGGCCGAGAATGGTCCACCCCATGACCTCGAGACCTCGGTGTGGAGGTCGGGGAAGAAAGGCAGGCTCTGGCGTGGAGGTGGCGGCCTAGTCCGCAGAAAGCGTTCATCAAGTTTGCTTTTCTGCGGTTCAGCCTGTTTCTTGGCGAGCCAATCAGTGTTCAACTTAGCCACAGCGCGAGTAACCACCTCCAATATTACAGTTTTTTTCTGTATTTTCGGATCGAATAAATGCAGGCTTGATGAGCAGAAGAGCCTTTTTTAAAACACATTAAAAATCTTACTGATCCCAAACTTTTGAACAGTAGTGTATAAATGTATATACATGTCACCGCACTAAACATATTCCACTATGGTTGTCTAAAAATTAATTGAATTTAGTTATATTAACAAATAACATAATGTTCATTAAAGGTCTAAAAGATAACAGTAACATAGAGATACACAACATTAAACTGACACAACACATATGATTTTATTGAATTTTATAATAACAGAAGTATCAGAGGTTCATATCTCCAAAGGCAGAAGGTTTGTCTTGGATAAACATTTAAACGGTTTTCATTTGAGTCCTTTGAATGGTTTATATTGAGCTGTTTCTGAAGCTCCAGCGGTGAAGATGTGATGATCTCAGAAGTCTCACCTGAATCTTCACAGCGATGAGCACCGAGTTCAAATCCTTATCCAGCTCCTTCAACACGATCAGCCTCTTCAAGGTCAGACTGCACAGCCTGCAGACAGACACACAATCACTCGTTTTCAAGTTTCTCACTGCACAGAGAGTGAACCAGTGATCTGTATCAGATGGACGAGTCTCTCATACTCAACTCTGACATGCAGATATCACCGTAAGATTCAGAACTACACCATGCTCACCATCACTGTCCCAGCGTAACATCACAGTTATAGAGTTTTACATGAGAGAGGTGTGTGTGTGTGTGCGTGCGTGCGTGCATGCGTGTGTGTGTGTGCGTGCGTGTGTGTGAGTGTGTGTGTGAGAGTGTGTGTGCGCGTTTTTGTGACAAATGAGGACATAAAATTG
>NW_015632029.1:206510-212937 GCF_001515625.1 Sinocyclocheilus rhinocerous
AGATTAAAAAAAGCTTTTTTATTTCATCTGAGCACACTAAAAATCCCTTATCTTATGTTTTTTTTTATCTTAAATTTATTTTCAGATTTTTATAAATATATATTTTTGGAGGTTAGCTTAGGTTATCATTTTCCATCCTCATTTTCACTGCATTTAATGTTTAAATAATGTTTGTAAATGTATTTTTACTTTTACTCTTTTGATATGGAACTATGGGTCTGAAATAAAGAATGATCTTCTGCAAGGATGTGCACAGTTTCTGTAGGTTAATCTGACTAGATCTAGTGTGATCTAGGTGATCTCCACCTGTCACTCAAGTGGCCACGCCCTTAATTATGCAGAACTTTAAGGCTTAATATAATTTAAACGGATGAGTTATAAAAAAATTCACCCCCCTCACAGTTGTCATGAAGGGCAAAATTAGCTATATAGACCAAAACCACTTTTTGTACCAGGCTGTAAACATGTTTTTTTCTGCTGTAAATTTGGGCATTTTAACATGGGGAGTCTATGGGATTGACTCCCTTTTGCAGCCAGCCTCTAGCGGCCAGTCGATGAATTACAGTTTAAGTCACTTCCATGTTGGCTTCACAAGAGAGAGCGGGAGGTTGCCGCTTGGCTCTGATCCGCCGGTGTTTTTACACGTAAGAATCAGCGCCCCTCCTTACATTGAGCGGCTCTATCCTCCTAGGCGGATCGGAGTAGAAAGCCATATCGTTGACAGCTTTGCATTTGTGTGTTGCGTCGCTAAAGCTGCGCTCACAGAGAGAGAGGCTGCTTCCACCGAAAGCTGGAGTTTCCTGATTCGCTCGCGGATCCCCTTCTATGAAGGCGGCCCCTCCTCCCCCGCTCTCATGTTTCTCTTCTCCCAGTCACCTCGGAGAAAGAGACGGTGAAATTTCGCGTATTTCACTCTGCACACAGTGCTTTGATCTGCCAGTGTGTTTACACTGAGGATTACCACCTCTTGTTTGTCAAGCGGCTTAATCCTTCAAAGCAGATCGGAGCAGAATGCTGTCACCTATGATTTACAATATTGCTGACAGCTTCTATTTGAGTGCGCCGCTTGGACCACGCCCACGCTGAGGTTGCGCGCACTAGACAGACAGCTCTCATTACGAGAGTTTGTGTCTTACCCTGCTTTGCTCACGGTTCGCGGCCCCGCCCCTCTCCTCGTCTGCTACAAGCGGATCTGAGAGGATGCACACAGCACCTTTGATCTGCCGGTATGTGTACACATAAGGATCTTCAGTGCCCCTCTTTTAATGAGTGGTGAGATCTTTTTAGGCGGATTTAAAGAAAATGCTGTCATTAGTGATTATTATCACTGACAGCTTCAGGGCTGGACGCGTCTGGGCCGCACCCACGCTGAGGCCGCGCCCACGGGGTCTGACTGCTCTAGCTGCAAGAGCACTGAGTCCGGCAAAGCACTACAGCCTCTCTTATGCCTCCAAGCACCCCGTTCAATTCCGGGTGCTGACGGCAGTGTGTTTAGGCAGTTGTAATTACAGTTGTGATCACTGGGCCCGTTCAAATAGCGCCCACACAATCAGCCGCTGTTATAGCGAGAAAAATAAAGACAAACATTCTCAAAGGGGACCAAATTTCCTCTCACACTTATCACGAGTGTCGGGCCCCCACAAGGTGGCCTACCACTCAAACCAATTCAACCCCTTGTCACACGGACCGAGGCCTGGCAGGCCATCCCCGGAGTGTCAGATTGGGTTTTTGGGAATTATAAAATGAGGCTACTCACTCAGTTCGCTCGAAGACCCCCGTGATTCAGTGGCGTGGTCTCCACCTCAGTGAAGAGCAAGAACACTCACGTCTTGAGATCCCAGGTGAAGAATTTACTGGCAAAAGGAGCCATAGAGACGGTTCCGCCAGCTCAGAGCGAGTCAGACTTCTACAGCCGTTACTTCCTCGTCCCCAAAAAGGATGGCGGCTTCCGGCCCATCCTCGATCTCAGGCACCTGAACCGTGCCCTCATGAAACGGCCTTTCAGAATGACAACCCTGAAGCAGATCCTCTCGCAAATATGCCCAGGGGACTGGTTCTTTTTTCTGGATCTGAAGAATGCTTACTTTCACATCCAGGTAGCCCCCCATCACAGACGATTCTTGAGATTCGCCTTCGAGGGAGTGGCATATCAGTACACGGTCCTGCCCTTTGGACTGTCCCTGGTTCCTCGCACTTTTACGAAGTGCATGGACGTGGCCCTCTCCCCTCTGAGGCAGATGGGAGTCCGCATTCTGAATTACCTCGACGACTGCCTCATCTTAGCCCAGTCAGAGGCTGAGCTAATATCCCACAGGTTCCTTCTCCTCAGCCACTTAAGAGTGCCTGGGACTCAGGGTCAATTTTGCCAAGAGCTCTCTGTCTCCCAGCCAACGAACTTCGTTCCTGGGAGCAGTTTTCGACTCAGTCCACATGAGGGCGGTAGTCGCGCCAGAATGTGCACTGGCTATATAACAACTCGCGATTTTGAACATCTTTCAAAATCGGAGCCTCTCGCCCTCTCAAGACGTTTCAAAAGATGCTGGGCCTCATGGCCTCTGCATCGCCGGTACTACAGCTGGTCCTGCTCCGCATGAGACCCCTTCAGTACTGGCTGAAACCTCAAATTCTGCCCCATGCGTGGCGTCACGGACGCATTCGTTTCAGGGTAAGCCAGGCCTGTGTAACAGCTCTGGCCCCTTGGAAAGACCCACAGTGGTTCAAGCAGGGCATGACTATGGGCTTGATTCACAGAAGGAGTCAGGGAACACAGACACAGAGTCCTTCTGGTGGCCCCGCTCTGGAGGAACCAGCTTTGGGTTTCAGAGCTGTCTCAGCTGCTTACAGCAGTCCCGTGGCCCATTCCCCTGAGGCAGGACCTTCTTTCTCAGGTGAACAGGACGATTTGGCACCCCAAGCCCGAGCTGTGGGCTCTGCACCTCTGGGCTCTCGATGGGAATCAGTAGATTAGCGTCCTGAATACTATCGCACAGGCTAGAGCCCCGTCTACGAGACACCTCTATGCCCTTAAGTGGTCGGTCTTTTCCGCCTGGTGCACATCCCGTGGCGAAGACCCAGTTTCATGTGACATATCGGTGATATTGTCCTACCTACAAGAGATGTTGGACAAGGGCCGCTCCAAGTAGTCCTAAAACCAAGACATGGGTACATTCCTAAGGTGCTCTACACCCCGTTTAGAGCCCAGGCTATTACTCTCTCTGCGCTTCCTCCTTCTGAGGAGGACCAGGAGTTTAACTTTCTCTGCCCGGTTAGGTCGCTGAAAATTTACATCGAGTGTTCCGCCCCGTTCGGTCGGAACAACTTTTTGTATGCTTTGGTGGCCGCACCAAAGGGTCTCCAAAAGCAGAGGATTTCTCGATGGTTAGTTGATGCTATCACGCTAGCATACTACTCCCTGGGTCTTCAGAGCCCCATAGGAGTCAGTGCCCATTCCACTCGGGGCGTGGCCTCATCCTGGGCGTGGTCTAGCGGTGTGTCCATAGCAGATATTTGTGCGGCAGCTGGCTGGGCCTCGCCGTCCACTTTCACCAGGTTCTATAACTTGGATGTTCCGGCCTTGCAGGCTCGGATTCTATCTGCTTAAATGTAATTAATTCTTCAGGCATTGCCTGTTTTTTCAGGTACGCTCTTAGTCTTTTCAGTAGTGCTGAGGCTGTACAAAACCATTGGAACGATTATCCAAGGCTGGGCTGACCTCAGTGAGTTCAGCCTCTTGCGTCCTGCAGGGCTCACCCTGCGTATAATTGGTCCCTCTGAGCCTTTTATGCTCAAGGTCAGTTCATGTCAGTTATTTGACATTCATGACACGGCGGGATTCCGTCATGAATTTCATGACACGGCGGGATTGTATTGGTTCCCCATAGCATCTAACGACGCAGTACGAGTGAAGTATCGAAAGGGAACGTACTCGGTTACTTATGTAACCTCGGTTCCCTGAGATACGGGAACGAGTTGTAACAGCTCTGGCCCCTTGGAAAGACCCACAGTGGTTCAAGCAGGGCATGACTATGGGCTTGATTCACAGAAGGAGTCAGGGAACACAGACACAGAGTCCTTCTGGTGGCCCCGCTCTGGAGGAACCAGCTTTGGGTTTCAGAGCTGTCTCAGCTGCTTACAGCAGTCCCGTGGCCCATTCCCCTGAGGCAGGACCTTCTTTCTCAGGTGAACAGGACGATTTGGCACCCCAAGCCCGAGCTGTGGGCTCTGCACCTCTGGGCTCTCGATGGGAATCAGTAGATTAGCGTCCTGAATACTATCGCACAGGCTAGAGCCCCGTCTACGAGACACCTCTATGCCCTTAAGTGGTCGGTCTTTTCCGCCTGGTGCACATCCCGTGGCGAAGACCCAGTTTCATGTGACATATCGGTGATATTGTCCTACCTACAAGAGATGTTGGACAAGGGCCGCTCCAAGTAGTCCTAAAACCAAGACATGGGTACATTCCTAAGGTGCTCTACACCCCGTTTAGAGCCCAGGCTATTACTCTCTCTGCGCTTCCTCCTTCTGAGGAGGACCAGGAGTTTAACTTTCTCTGCCCGGTTAGGTCGCTGAAAATTTACATCGAGTGTTCCGCCCCGTTCGGTCGGAACAACTTTTTGTATGCTTTGGTGGCCGCACCAAAGGGTCTCCAAAAGCAGAGGATTTCTCGATGGTTAGTTGATGCTATCACGCTAGCATACTACTCCCTGGGTCTTCAGAGCCCCATAGGAGTCAGTGCCCATTCCACTCGGGGCGTGGCCTCATCCTGGGCGTGGTCTAGCGGTGTGTCCATAGCAGATATTTGTGCGGCAGCTGGCTGGGCCTCGCCGTCCACTTTCACCAGGTTCTATAACTTGGATGTTCCGGCCTTGCAGGCTCGGATTCTATCTGCTTAAATGTAATTAATTCTTCAGGCATTGCCTGTTTTTTCAGGTACGCTCTTAGTCTTTTCAGTAGTGCTGAGGCTGTACAAAACCATTGGAACGATTATCCAAGGCTGGGCTGACCTCAGTGAGTTCAGCCTCTTGCGTCCTGCAGGGCTCACCCTGCGTATAATTGGTCCCTCTGAGCCTTTTATGCTCAAGGTCAGTTCATGTCAGTTATTTGACATTCATGACACGGCGGGATTCCGTCATGAATTTCATGACACGGCGGGATTGTATTGGTTCCCCATAGCATCTAACGACGCAGTACGAGAGAAGTATCGAAAGGGAACGTACTCGGTTACTTATGTAACCTCGGTTCCCTGAGATACGGGAACGAGTACTGCGTTCCTTGCCATGCCATGACGCTGCACGAGTGTCGTCGCTTCAGTCGAATTTACCTGAGATCCTATGGCGAAATGCCCGCTTATATAGCCAGATGGCCCCGCACATTCTGGCGGGCTTCATCGCCATAGACTCGTGCAGCGCCGCTGCCGAGCCATTGGTTTGTTTTTTATTTACTGCACGAACCAATGGCCGTGCAGTTACACTGCGTGATTGTAAAGGCTTCAGTCCTCGGAGAAAAAGGAGTTTTCCCCATAGCGTCTAGCGACGCAGTACTCGTTCCCGTATCTCAGGGAACCGAGGTTACGTAAGTAACCGAGTACGATACTGACTTTGTGTAAAAACACATAAAATAACACTTCATTCCAACATTTACTGCTCATACAGTCCAAAGCGAAGCATGATGGGAACTGGACATCTGCTGCAACTCATTTAGTTAAAATTCTGCATAATATAACGAGTTATTGAGTTATTACAGTGATTACACGCAATTGAGTGAAAATAACTTTAGTATATTAATTTTCACTGTTGAAAACATCCTGTAACTTTCAGAAAATGTCCTCCTCAGTCCATAAAGAGCATTTACTGAAACTAAACCGAGTGATCAGGAGTTCATCCAGTCAACGTGAGGAAGCAACACAGATACTGATACCCCTGAACTCACAAGAAGAGTAAAGAGAACATTAAACAGAGGAAAGAAAGTGTTTCTGTGCTAAAACTCTTAGTCAGGAGATTTCTGACAACACTCTGATAGAGAAAACAGACAGAAAGAGAAAAAGCTGGACGCAAAACAATCAATAACAGAAGAGAAAGTCAAAGTTCAGCGAGAAGAAACTGCTTTTGTTTCATTCAGAGAAACAGCAAAGGAGTCGATAAAACAAGCCAAAGATCTTCACGCTTCAGCACACAAGATCTACAGACGTTCACGCTGCTCAGTAAAAGACAAGAACAATACAAGGTTTGACTGAGCTCTGCGAGCGAATCAGACGTCACTGCACGCCTGAAGAGAGCGTCGCTCGTGAGATCTTGACGCCTGCGAGGGCAGAAAGCTGCCTGTCCTTGAAATAAATGGCCTGTAGCTGCTGGCAAACCGCGCACAGGAAATGCCTGAGTGCAGAGAGGAAGAGAGGAGAGAGCGAGAGAGAGAGAGAGAGAGAGAGAGA
>NW_015632029.1:213927-221921 GCF_001515625.1 Sinocyclocheilus rhinocerous
CGAGGACGTCCAAACTCTTCCGACAGGATCCCATAAACACTCGGTGCAGGAACATCCAGAGAAAAACAAAAGCACGACTGTGATTCCTGAAGCTGAAGAACTGACGGGAAACTCCTGTCAGACGCACAACGCAGAAACACCATCAGACCCTGCAGCGGGTCACAAGCTTCACTCAGAAATTACTAGTAAAATTCACAATTAATCACAGAGAAACAGCAAGTAACATGTTGAATCAAACGTGAAACTTTGAAGTAGAAAAACTGAAACAATCTCTAATCTTTTTTTACACTGTAGAGTCAAGGCCCTTTCACGTCAAGAACAATACCTATAACTATATTAGCATGCAAACCAAAGTTTATTCTAAGACGTTTTGTCATTTGTCACTTTAAATGCTTGAGCTCTTTAAAGTCGGGTGGACTCTGATTGGCTGTCAAAGTTTTTATCGCTCAACAGCTGGAAAATCGTTCCTCTGTGTCGCTATCGTTATAGTTGAGGTGTGAACTCACTATTCTTTTATATTCAGAATGATTTTTAAAAATGAATCATTGAGGTTCTACTCGTCGTCGTTGGTGTGAGCGAGGCTTCAGTGTCACTGATGATAAGAACCTGATTAACAGCGGCTTTAGTGTTACAAGGTTACAAGTCGCTTACGGCAGGTTTGTTTACAGCAGACGAGGCTTTAGAGCGTCTGATTAGACGACAAAACACACGCAGCTCATTGTGTGAGTGTGTGTGTGTGTGTGTGTGTGTGAGAGAGAGAGTGAGTGTGAGTGTGAGTGTGAGTGTGTGTGTGTGTGTGAGAGAGAGAGTGAGTGTGAGTGTGAGTGTGAGTGTGTGTGTGTGTGTGAGAGAGAGAGTGAGTGTGAGTGTGAGTGTGAGTGTGTGTGTGTGTGTGAGAGAGAGAGTGAGTGTGAGTGTGAGTGTGAGTGTGTGTGTGTGTGTGAGAGAGAGAGTGAGTGTGAGTGTGAGTGTGAGTGTGTGTGTGTGTGTGAGAGAGAGAGTGAGTGTGAGTGTGAGTGTGAGTGTGTGTGTGTGTGTGAGAGAGAGAGTGAGTGTGAGTGTGAGTGTGAGTGTGTGTGTGTGTGTGAGAGAGAGAGTGAGTGTGAGTGTGAGTGTGAGTGTGTGTGTGTGTGTGAGAGAGAGAGTGAGTGTGAGTGTGAGTGTGAGTGTGTGTGTGTGTGTGAGAGAGAGAGTGAGTGTGAGTGTGAGTGTGAGTGTGTGTGTGTGTGTGAGAGAGAGAGTGAGTGTGAGTGTGAGTGTGAGTGTGTGTGTGTGTGTGAGAGAGAGAGTGAGTGTGAGTGTGAGTGTGAGTGTGTGTGTGTGTGTGAGAGAGTATGGAAGTGTCCTCAAGCGCAGGCCTTGATCGTTGCTGTCTTTGATAACACACGTTCAGTCTGTGAAAGTGTTTGTGCTGATATCTGCATTGACGTCCTGTGGCTTCATCTAAACCAGAGGAGCGTCTGCACTAATACAAGTTTTTATATATTAGCTTAATATATTTGGATTCCCGTTAAAGTCAGACGTAGAGTCTGAGATCTGAGCTTTCGGCTCTTTGTTCTTTATTATTTTTATTCTCTCAGTTTTCATGCTGTTGTTCTGAAGAATTCATTGCTGCATTCTAGCACTCGCTGATTCATCAAATTATATTTTTAGTTACAATTTTGGCTTTCAGTGACTATGAAAACAAGATAATTGAGATAAAACGATTGTTGTGTTTCAAAATTTTGCATTTATTTATATTTTTTATTTTTATATTTATTACAATTTGTATACATAAATACATATATTATTTATTATTATTTTTAATTTAATTTATTTACTTTTTTTTTTTTTTTACTTGAATTAAGTTTAAAAGTTCAATAAATGCATCATGTTAAATAATCATGATCTCAGTAAATGGCCAAAATAATTGTGATTATGTTTCTGCATTAGTGATTGATAACAGCTGATATATCTACAGTGTTTTCGGTCTATAATTTATAGTTGTTTAATGAGAGCCGGTAGACTGTGCACAGAATCACTGAAATTCAGTGTCTAGTCTAATATTTACTCAAGATTCTTCTAAATCCACTAAAAGCATCACTTATCACTCTAACAGCAGAACGACACACATCTGTGCATTGACAGCTGAAGTCCAAACCAACTGAGGTGGAAATGAATGACGTTCACTCAGTTCATGCAGGAAGAGAATACAGTGGAAATATAACACACACACACACACACACACACTCACTCACTCACTCACACACACACACACACACACACACACACACTCACGCACGCACGCACGCACACACACACACACTCACGCACACACACACTCACACACACCTTCTGAACGCTTCATAACATCCTCATGAATCTGAATCTTCATTCGCCGGTGTGACTCGTGTTCTTCTAATGATTCATGATTCGGAGTCACACACTGACCTACATTCAGACTCATTCTGAAATATTAAATACACACAAACACACACAATCGTCTCACTGACTTTCTCACATCACCTGTGAATGGATCATTCTGAGCGGATAATAACCTGTTACTGTAAATGAGTCGGTGATGGTTTCTGTGCACATCTATTCATTTATTCAAAACTCTTCTATCATGGACATGTTTTACATTTCAGAATTATTTTGTGGGGCTTAAAATGAAAAATGTGGTATTAACCTTCCTGAGCTTAATCAAGGGAGAAAGCAAGCCATAACAGTAGGCATAATCTTCTGTTAAATATAGTCAGAGGCAGGTCTGGATTAAACTATTAGTTATATCTGAAAAACTGCAGAAACAACTGTGTGTTTGACAATCATGCAACAATGTTGTTGTCATGTGACTACACTCACTAGCTGCTCTCCCATTGGAGGATGGCATGTACATTACCAACATGCTGAGACGACCTTTCTGAACCATCACACCTCGACTACACACACACACACACACACACACACAGAGAGAGAGTTCAAACATGCATGCACACACACAGGGAGAGAGAAGCCCTCACTGGGCTTGAACTTCTGCTGCCGTAGCGGCCGAGAGAGCAATGAGACGAGTGCTGGGACACATCTGGGTCAGAGCTGATTAATGGAGCCACTCCTGAGAAGAGGCCAGTCCTACACCTGCACTGGGCACACGCACACACACACACACACACACACACGCACACACACACACACACACACACCACACATCTGCAGCACTGCATACATCGATGTCCACTGACTTCCCAGAAAAACACATTATGGCAGGGGGGTGAAAGCGTTCTGGAATTCCCCAAAGTGCAGCGAGAGTTCGGATTCAGAACGAAGCGGAAAACACAAGAACCGGAATTCTGAATGCTGAAGCAGAAACAGCAGAACAGACGGCCGAGGCTCATCTGCTGCCACTCACTTCTCAACACATCCATTATCCAAAACAACCTAACTATGGAGAACCGATTCAAGTCTTTACACATAAACAGATGAAGTCCTTGTCTGTGCAGCAGGAGTGTGTGAATTGTTTGGTGGTGATTCTACTAGAATTCAAAGTTGTGCGAAGCTGATCATAGATAACAAGACAGCATTAACAAACAACACTCCACAAACCATGATGCTCTCTGTCATTGGTTACTTCTGTACAGCACAACAGAAGATATTTTGAAAAATATTCCTGAAGAATTCCATAGAATGAAACTCAGTGCTCTTTAGTTTCAAAATTTATTTTGTGTTCCACAGAAGAAATTAAGTCAGGTTTAAAAGGGACGTAAATGATTTTGTGTGAACAATCCTTTCAAAGTACCACACTTTCAGCACCATAGCAATACACCACTGTACTATGGTGCTGAAATATCACTGTAAGGAAAAGATGGTAAACATGAGTGTCACACACTGTCTAACTTCCATCAGAGATGCAGGACAATCAGCAAATAAACATGTCGATAAACACAAACACCAGCACTGACAGCTCACACACACACACACACTCGTACCGGGGCACGCAGCTCGGAGAGGAGCGGTCGATCTCCCAGGTGGCGAAGAGGTTCATGGGGACGGGCATAGACCCGGAGCCCGCGGAGCCCCACAGCACCGCTCCAGACGCCGCTGTGGGAGCCGCTCCGCCGCCGCCGCTGCCCGGGTTCAGGAAGGCGGCCCGAAGCCCTCCTCTCTCCAGCGCTGCCGCCATCATCACTTCAGCATGCACCGATCTGAAGAGCTCAGAGCTGATGCAGCGCCGCGACGCTCTGAGCGAGCGTCTGATTCAGCGGAGCGGAGGAGTCTCTGAGGCGGAGCTTCTGCAGCCGGGTAACTGACCGACAGAGGGCCACGCCGCAGCATCTTCTTCATCATCATCATCATCAGCGCTGACCTCAATACACAGAATTAAAGAAAGAAAGAATAGGAGAAGTGTGAAATATATATACAGTCATAATAGATATATTCATAAATATTATTCAATGAATAATTGTATGAATTAAATATTTATAGCATGTCCACAAACAGAAATATTTGTAAAAATAGTATTACATTATTACATTTACATTTATGCATTTGCTTTCATCCGAAGAAACTTGCATTGCATTCAAGGTATATATTCACATTTGATCATTTCTTGCTTTCCCTGGGCATTGAACCCATGACCTTGGTATTTCTAATGCCATGATCTACTGAGTGTATTGCAATAGAATTTATTTATATGCATTTGTGCATTAGCACTATATTGAGACATAATAACTTGTTTATTTATGGTTCTTTTGGTGTAGTTGTTTTGAATATAATCATATATACACTTAGTATTTGTATTTTTTGTAAATGTTTATTGTTTTGCAATAAAAAATATAGAAATGGACACGCTGCACACGCACAGAGGAGTATGCTGCTTAACTGAGACTGATCCAGATGTTCTTCTGAGCACTGCTTTAAAACCCTTTAACCAGACTCATCGATATTTAATGACATCGTAAGACATCATGTGGAGGTGTAGAGTTGACTGTATTAATTCTGCACAGCTTTGGTTTGCCTGTACAAGCTGTCAGCCTGGGTTAGTGTTAGTGAGTCAGTCTAACTGGAGCAACAGCTGGAATAATGCCGCTGTCTGAATATGAGTGAAGCAGAAGCAGCTCAGGTCTGTGAGTGACAGCTGGGTCTCACACACATTCCTCTGATAACAGCTGATATGAGCAGCACTGAACAGCAGCTGCAGCACTATTACACACAGACCGGCTCTTTCATTAATCCAGCCAAAGTGAACCGATTCATTGTTGCATTTGTTTGATGGGGTTCTTGTTTTTTGTTTTGTTTTTCTATTTTATATCTTTCTCTGTTGAAACAGTGTAATATTTTTTATTAATGTTGAAAGTTGGGTTGCTGTTGAAATTAGTCAAAATTAAAGTAACACAACATGGGCGTCTCCAGTGTTGACTTCATCTCTCTCTCTCTCTCTCACACACACACACACACACACACACACACACACACACACCGCTCTCAGTCTGGTGATCTGCTGGATTGTAGCTCCATCTAGTGGAGAGTCTGGAGTTGTTTGTAAGTAGTTTGTGAGTAAGTTGATATTCATTCTATTTTAAAAATGTTTTCTTTGGATTGTTAGAGAATGTAGGAGAACATAACGTCATTAATTTGTGTTTCCTGCTCGCTAAATTTCACATACAGAAACTACAATCTGGCTCTAAATCTCTCTTGTCTTTATTCAAACCTGGCAACACATCCCTTACTCCAAAAAAAACCAAACAACAACAACAACAAAAAAAACATGGTTACTCTAGTTAAACCATGCTCACCACAAATGAACCATGCTTTTGCTGCACTAACCATAGTTTAACCATGGTACTTGCAGTAAAACCGTGGTTATACCTCCTAAAGCCCAGAAACAGAAGGTTTTGTGAATTTAGTATTTTTTCATGTCACTACATTGTTTAGAGCATAAGAAAAAAAATTACAATTTTGAAAAATGATATTTTATGCTATAGACCAGCATAAAAAGACAAGAATGAACGTGAATAGGCAAAAACAATAAATCATCAATACATTTTTAGGTTTCAGGATTTTTTTTTTATACCAAACTTTGTATAAAGATGATTCTCAACTATGTTACGAAAGATATAACAGAATGATATACCATTGTGCTTTATGCAGTATGTGTGTAAAATTGACATAAGAGCGTTTACAATGTGTATCACTGTATCTAATTTGCATGTTTTGGATGTTCCTGGGGCGACATGTAATGAAAAAAAGAAGTGTAATAATGGGAGCAACAATTAGCAAGATTTTCATAATAATATCTCATGTTTCATAGGAATATAGAAATATAATTTCTTTCCCTATTCATTTTTTGTGTCTCCCAGAATGCGTCATAAACAGTTGTAATCCTGCTGTCTCTGCAGTGGACATGAATGAAATCAAGTCATGTTTCATAACAGAAAATCAGGTTTTGATTTGAAACCCCATTACATTTTATCTGTGATCTGTGTTGTACTTTCTTTCTTCATTCTTTCTTTGTTTTAGAGATATTGGTCTCTAGCGTAAACTCTTTTTTTTCTTTACTTTGCTCAAGCTTTTCAAGTGTTTGTATCTGTTGTGTGTCAGCTCTAAAGGTGATCTACTTCTGATGATAAACCAGCTTTCGCTTGACTGCCGAGAGATGGCGCTGTTCACCAGCCGTTCCTCAGAAGCACAGCATGTTTATTCGCATATTGTTCTCTCTTTTAATGTGTATGTGAGTGTAAATGTCAGCTGCATCATATGTCTAAAGGATTACTAAAGGATTGTCTAATTAACTTATTGTTATTGTTATCGTTATTGAAATATAGCTTACCGTATGGCACTTTTTAAGTTTAAATTTGAAATGCTACTATAATTTATGTTTTATATAAATGATTGCAGGTATTATTACATACTATAATAATACTATAATTTATATAACATATAAATAATAATAATAAATATAGCTGCAAGCAGCGATGGTGGGCCCAAGCCGTTAGTGCAAACGCCACCCCGGTGGCATCAGGAGAACGGTGTACAGTGGGCACATGCATTTACAGTAACCCTCTGGAAGTCTGGTTTTAAGGGATACGGCAATTAAAGAGTTAATCTGAACCATATAGACCAGGGGTGCCCAAACTCGGTCCTGGAGGGCCGGTGTCCTGCAGAGTTTAGCTCCAACCCTAATCAAACACACCTGATCCAGCTAATCAAGCTCTTACTAGTCATACTAGAAACTTCCAGGCAGGTGTGTTGAGGCAAGTTGGAGCTAAACTCTGCAGGACCTCGGCCCTCCAGGACCGAGTTTGGGCACCCCTGATATAGACATTCACACAACAATATTTAAACTTTGGTAACACTTTCAACAAGGTTTCAGTTATTAACATAAAACTATGTTAATTAACATGAACTATAATTATGTAGCATTTACTGATGCGAGTCTCTCTCTCTCTCTCTCTCTCTCTTTCTCTCGCTCTCTCTTTTTCTCTCTCTCTCTCACACACACACACACACACACAAAGAGAACAATTTGTAATCTGCTTTTAAATCACCAGAAAATAATATTCAAATTTGATACGTTGCCATGGCAACAATATTTCAGATATCAATATCCCCTCACCAGTTTTACATCGGCCGTGTTTTGACATTATTCTGAAGAAGTTTGAAACAAATCGGGTAAAAATAAGATGCTGCATTTAAAGCATTTTGAAAATGACACACTTCCTGCCGTCAGTCGGTGGCGCTATATTTTTGACTCCTAATAGTCACATGTATGCGTTCGTCATCATACAACGAACAAACCCCAGAAGTTTGATCAAAATCAGACAATGTATGTGGATGCTATTAGACACTTCCTGTTTCTCATTTCTCGCCATAACTCCACTGCCTCGCCACGGGCAAACCGTTCGAGATATCAAAAATCCCCTGGCAATTTTGCGTCCCCAATGTCCTGAGATCATGTTCACCGAGTTTGGTGGCAATCGGTTGGAAACCCTCATAGGAGTATATCAAATGCCAGAGCATGC
>NW_015632029.1:222329-224032 GCF_001515625.1 Sinocyclocheilus rhinocerous
AAGAGTTTTTGAATATGTTAAGGCCCCCAAAAAGCCCCGGAAGGTTGAAAAAAAAATAATAATAATAAAAATAATAATCCTTAGAAAAACAATAGGGCCCTCGCCTTACTGGCTTGGGCCCTAATAACACTGAAAGCTGCGTGTCGAGGGCGTGTTGAGTGGCTGACGTCATCGCGTAACGCTCATTGGCTTTGGACGATGTTCTGTTGCGCTATCATTCATCTTTTGTTATACTGCGAAAATACTACCTAAATGACATCTGGACAGAATATGCGATTTTAATGATATTACAGGAATTGAGGCCTATAAATAGATTGAATTACTTGTTCATTTAAAGAATAAAAGCAGTAGCATCTCCAACTGCATTCAGTGTGTTTTCTTTTATGTGGATCGCAGATCTGAGTTTTCTCACCTGCACTTTTTCACTCATTGACAAGCTCGGTGTCATTGAGGAATTCTGAGAGCGTGCGGCGTGGGCGTGGCTTCCGCGACAGGCCACGCCTCCTGAATAAAAGCCCTAACGCAGCCGCTCGCGCGGAGACCCAGCAGCTGATGAAGTGCGCTCGTGACGCTCGTCTGAAGATCCAGCGATATTTCCATTGACTAGCAGCGGCTGATGAGCTCGCAGGTGAGATCTGATCATCCTCTCTTAACTCATGCATTGCGTTGTTTTGGCCAGCTTATGGCACTAAATATGGCTCGTCGGTTCTGATTGTGCTGCTTTAGCAGTTTATCAGTCAGTGTGTGTGCTTGGCTCCATCATTCAGCGCTGCTCGGTCAGTCTGAGTCACGTCTTCATTCGTCTGAAGAAGCAAAGGTCACGTTCCGTCATGAATCGCTTTCCACAGACGCGTGTTTCCATCTGCAGCACGACAGAAGCTGTTCCAGCAGTGCTGTTTCACCTGCAGCTTCCCAAATCTCCTGCTCCTGCTCCTCGTGACTCTGTTGAATGAAGATCATTAGTTCAGTTCTTCCAGCTCTCGCATTGAGTGCAATCCTTCACATGTGCTCGACAGATTGCTGATGAACAGCTTGCATGTAAAAGCAGATTAATATATGAGGGCGATTCCTCAGACATGCACACCTCATCATTTTTCTTTGAATTAACATTTTGTCACAGCTTCAGTGTTCGAGCTCATTCAGATGAAGCCACTTTTATTTCTACAGAGCTTTCAAAACAGCTTCACATTAATAAACGGGGGAAAAAACAGTTAATGTTGTAAAATTCATCAGTTATCAAACAAATTCAGTTTCAGCTGAGAAGCAGCTCTACAGAAGAGCTCCGTCACCTTGCCAGGCTCTCACAGTGTCTCCTCGTCTGGATGTGTGGCTCGTCATGTAGGAAATAACTCCTGTGCTGTGTCTGAGGCTAATGATCTGAACCTGTCTGTGATGCTCTGCTCAGCCAGTGTCACACGAGTTCACCAAAGCTGCATTTATTAGATCAAAAATACAGTAAAAACTGTGAAATATTATTAGAATGTAAAATGTTAAACTGTAATTTATTTCTGTGATGCGCAGCTGTATTTTCGGCATCATTATTCCAGTCTTCAGTGTCACATGATCTTCAGAAATCATTCTAATATGCTGATTTACTGCTCGAGAAACATTTCTGATTATTATCAATGCTGAAAACAGTCGTGCTGCACAATATTTTTGTGGAAACTGATGCATTTTATTTTTCAGGATTCACAGATGAACAG
>NW_015632029.1:224174-231499 GCF_001515625.1 Sinocyclocheilus rhinocerous
ACAGATGAATAGAAAGTTCAGAAGAACAGCATTTATTTGAAATAGAAATCTACTGTAACATTATAAATGTCTTTACTGTCACTTTTGATCAATTTAATGCAGCCTTGACGAATAAAAGGATTCATTTCTTAAAAACAAATCTTACGGAGCCCAAACTTTTGAACAGTAGTGTTTGTCAGAGGTGTTTCTCCTGCAGTGAATCAGAGCTGAAGATGATGGGAAATAATCAGTCGATCAGCTGATACTGAAACACACGGCTGAGATTCAGAGGTGTGTGTGTGTGTGTGTGTGTGAGTGAGAGAGTGTGTGTGTGTGTGAGTGTGAGAGAGAGAGAGAGAGTGTGTGTGAGTGTGAGAGAGAGAGAGAGAGTGTGTGTGAGTGTGAGAGAGAGAGAGAGAGTGTGTGTGAGTGTGAGAGAGAGAGAGAGAGTGTGTGTGAGTGTGAGAGAGAGAGAGAGAGTGTGTGTGAGTGTGAGAGAGAGAGAGAGAGTGTGTGTGAGTGTGAGAGAGAGAGAGAGAGTGTGTGTGAGTGTGAGAGAGAGAGAGAGAGTGTGTGTGAGTGTGAGAGAGAGAGAGAGAGTGTGTGTGAGTGTGAGAGAGAGAGAGAGAGTGTGTGTGAGTGTGAGAGAGAGAGAGAGAGTGTGTGTGAGTGTGAGAGAGAGAGAGAGAGTGTGTGTGAGTGTGAGAGAGAGAGAGAGAGTGTGTGTGAGTGTGAGAGAGAGAGAGAGAGTGTGTGTGAGTGTGAGAGAGAGAGAGAGAGTGTGTGTGAGTGTGAGAGAGAGAGAGAGAGTGTGTGTGAGTGTGAGAGAGAGAGAGAGAGTGTGTGTGAGTGTGAGAGAGAGAGAGAGAGTGTGTGTGAGTGTGAGAGAGAGAGAGAGAGTGTGTGTGAGTGTGAGAGAGAGAGAGAGAGTGTGTGTGAGTGTGAGAGAGAGAGAGAGAGTGTGTGTGAGTGTGAGAGAGAGAGAGAGAGTGTGTGTGAGTGTGAGAGAGAGAGAGAGAGTGTGTGTGAGTGTGAGAGAGAGAGAGAGAGTGTGTGTGAGTGTGAGAGAGAGAGAGAGAGTGTGTGTGAGTGTGAGAGAGAGAGAGAGAGTGTGTGTGAGTGTGAGAGAGAGAGAGAGAGTGTGTGTGAGTGTGAGAGAGAGAGAGAGAGTGTGTGTGAGTGTGAGAGAGAGAGAGAGAGTGTGTGTGAGTGTGAGAGAGAGAGAGAGAGTGTGTGTGAGTGTGAGAGAGAGAGAGAGAGTGTGTGTGAGTGTGAGAGAGAGAGAGAGAGTGTGTGTGAGTGTGAGAGAGAGAGAGAGAGTGTGTGTGAGTGTGAGAGAGAGAGAGAGAGTGTGTGTGAGTGTGAGAGAGAGAGAGAGAGTGTGTGTGAGTGTGAGAGAGAGAGAGAGAGTGTGTGTGAGTGTGAGAGAGAGAGAGAGAGTGTGTGTGAGTGTGAGAGAGAGAGAGAGAGTGTGTGTGAGTGTGAGAGAGAGAGAGAGAGTGTGTGTGAGTGTGAGAGAGAGAGAGAGAGTGTGTGTGAGTGTGAGAGAGAGAGAGAGAGTGTGTGTGAGTGTGAGAGAGAGAGAGAGAGTGTGTGTGAGTGTGAGAGAGAGAGAGAGAGTGTGTGTGAGTGTGAGAGAGAGAGAGAGAGTGTGTGTGAGTGTGAGAGAGAGAGAGAGAGTGTGTGTGAGTGTGAGAGAGAGAGAGAGAGTGTGTGTGAGTGTGAGAGAGAGAGAGAGAGTGTGTGTGAGTGTGTGTGTGTGTGTTGAGTTTGAGCCGTGGTTCTGTAGTCTGGTTGCGTTTCTTCTCGGTCTGGATTATTTTAGCAGGAGGCTGGATTGTCGTCGTCTCCTCTGTGATCTTTGTGTTTTATTAGGCTGATATTCTGTTATTCTTCTCTGCGCAGGATGTTTAGACGTTCTTCTGCTGAAATATCACTGGCAGCGCTGAGTGTTTATCGCTCCGGGTCTGTCACTGCTCCTCACCGGAGCCAGAGAGAGAGAGAGACACTTTCTCTGACTGTCTGTCTCTCATCTGAAACCTCTCATCTTATCGAGCGCATCTGATTCTGATCAGCATAGAGTTTTCAAACCTTTATTTTAAGTTTTGACTGCTACTGTCACTATTGCACATCATTTAATTCAGTGTCTTTATGAGCTGCTCTGATGTAATGATCCGGAGTTATTGAAAACATGATGATGAATAACATTCACTCGCATGATATTTTTGTAAATAATAGTAGTATTTCAGACAGAGAGTAAATGAAGTGGATCAGACTCATTCTAATGAGCGTGATCTAGTTTGACGTGCTCTAGTTTGGTTTTGCAGTGGTCTAGTTGGACTGAGCTGTCATTATGAACTCGTTAAGTGGTGGGGAATTTGAGTCTGATATTAACATGTTGCATTCGAATAAAGCTGAAAATACACAACGCTAGGGATCCCAGTGATTGGAGCACTTTACAAATCCAGTCACACTTTCAAAGAAGGGAATCTTAATGCAATGTAGAAACAACTTGAAATGTTTGTCAAATGTTTTACTGTTGTGATGCATTCAGATAATAATAATAATTTTCAGGTTTCAGTCACCGCTCATCCGGATTATTTATGAACATCAGCAGGGCAAAATATAGAAACACATGAACAGAGAGACCAAGAAAACACTTTTGATTGAAAACAGCTCTCAGAAAACATTTGCACAGATCGTAAGTGAACACAGACCAGGACTATTACAGAAGCTAACCATTAAAAAACATGTTCGTTACTTGAAATAAAATAAACGTTAACTGAAATAAAATAATACTGAGATTAAAAAATAAATAATAAAAATGACAAAAAAAGACAAAATTACTAAAAATGCAACTAAAATGAAAATGGGGAAAAAAAACTATATTAGTACCTCGATACTAAATGACACCGACACAAACCAAATGTGAAACAAAATAGATTTAATCAACAGTCCATATCTGTACAAATGCCTTTGAATGTTACATTTGTTACGTTTTCTGAAGCTGTGGATCAGCATGGCCTCTGTGTTCATGCGTTTCATTATTTGACATCTAATGATCATTCATAAATATAAACAGATAAATAGTATTCAGTTTGGTTGGATTTAAAATCATCCAACAGTGTGAATGGAAAGTGGAGTAAAGGTTCAACATGGATCGTCCCATCAGCTCTGGGAGGCCGTGTCACGAAATCAATGCTGCTGCTTTGGGAGCTTGTGGAAAATCCCCTGAGCAGGAATCTGGAGTGCTTCTGAGTACCTGCCTCGGTTTGGCATTGGCCTCGCCATCACTGCGTCTCTGTCTGTGTGGTTTCTGTCTGACTGCTGTACTAGAGTTTAGACTTCAAATAGCCAGTGTGAGAAAAAGCTTCAGGGACGAGTCCCATCACATCAGTTTAGAACACTTTAGTGGTGTGATTGTAGGGGTGTAACGGTAAACCAATGCCACGGTTCATGGTTTTAGAGCCACGGTTGGGTTCTGTTTGCTGTGGGGGTTAATAATAATAACAACAATAACAATAATTGCTCTCTGTTAGTTCATGTTAATTAAAGCATTAACAATTGTGACCCTGGAGCACAAAACCAGTCTTAAGTGTCCATTTTTCATCATCTGAAAGCTGAATAATAATCTTTCCATTGATGTATGGTTTGTTAGGATAGGACAATATTTGGCCGAGATACAACTATTTGAAAATCTGGAATCTGAGGGTGCAAAAAAATCTAAATATTGAGAAAATCATCTTTAAAGTTGTTCAAATGAAGTTCTTAGCAATGCATATTACTAATCAAACATTAAGTTTTGATATATTTACGGTAGGAAATTTACAAAATATCTTCATGGAACATGATCTTTACTTAATATCCTAATGATTTTTGGCATAAAAGAAAAATGTATAATTGTGACCCATACAATGTATTGTTGGCTATTGCTACAAATATACCCCAGCGACTTAACACTGCTTTTGTGCTGCATGGACACAGATGAGACTTTAAAAGTTGTTGCTTTGTAAAGTGTTCCCAAAAAATCTATTGCCTTAAATTAAAATAAATAATACCTAAATAATGCAAACAAGTCATTGGACTTAGGCTACATATAAAAATGCATGTGCCATGGATAAATAAAATGGAATAGCCGGGCAATAAGGAAATGATTTTAATCAAATATGTAATAACTCAATCTGACACTGAGCTGTTTGAGAGGCAGCTGTGTGCTTTGTCTGCGCGCGCGCTTTAGGATGGGTTAAAATAGCTTGAATGTTTGGATTCAACCTACATGCTATAGTGCATAAATGTAATGTTTGTGGGATTTTCCCGCTTTATAATCGCAAAACCTGCGGGAATGTGTAGAATTACGCACAATGGCCTCAATCCCGCCGCGAAATTCAGGCCCTGGTTTTATTGCACAAGATCAAGCACAAGTGAACTTGAACTAAGTTGCGTGGTCAGAATGTGTGACTCCTTCTGTGACGCGCTGAAAACGTCAGCTAAACCCTAAGAATTCACAACATTGTTATAATAGTGCTCTCATTATGACGTCCCAGTCATAGTTATTAATGTTCTGCATTGTTGTTTGTGCTGCTCGCGCTGTAGAGATAATCACTGTATAGGTGGCCTACAATGAAGCGCTTCTGCAGCGTAACTCAACCAAATGCATCTTATATGAGATAAATACATATACACATAATGTACACGATATACATATATAAAGAAAATATTGCAGATTACAGTTCCATTGTTACACCCCTACATGATTGCCTTAACAAAATTACACAAAACAAACTCCTGTTACGCAAAACATTCCTGTCACTCAAACAGTAGAGAATGCCGCTTGCAACACCAGGGTCATGGGTTCAATTCCCAGGGAATGCATGAACTGATAAAGTGTAAACCATGAATGCAATGTAAGTCACTTTGGATAAAAGCGTCTGCCAAATACATGAATTTAAATAATGACGGGGAAAAAAAGTATAATATAAAAATAAGAGTTCTGCTGTTCTACTTGACAATCGAGCAGATATGAAGTCTCTCCAGGAGCCTGGATTAGTGTGTGTGTCGCTCTTCGGCTCGTAGGGTTCGCTCACAGTGTCATGATGATCTGACCTCTGAACACCTGCAGCGCTGGAGCGATCCGACAGTCTTCTGAACCCCGAGCCGTGGGAAGTTTCCATGTGTCTGCACTGTACGAGCCTCATGCACGCCCACGGTTCACTCTCACTATGAGTGTGAGCAGATCTGCGCTCACTCTTGTGTAATTGGTCATTAGTGAAATGAAAGGCTTTCACATTTTCGGGAGATTTTGGGATTATCCCATGATGGATGAAGCCGCTAACGTCGTCTTGTTTCTAACGTGTTAGCAGTTATGCAATGTGTTTCACATTTTGACTCATGGATGAGGGAATCTCAATCATCTTTAGCGTCCTACGCTCCACTTTATTTAACTTCACCTGCTGTCCGGCCTTTAGTCGGAGCAGATTTGAGTTGGTTTGGGGGTTTCCAGTGTGGTGAAGAGTGAAGCTGCGCTTGAGGACGCTTCATGAAGGGCTTCCTGTATGTTGTTGTGCTCAGAAAGCAGTTACCGTGCAGACGCCTGTGCGGTAAGAAACATGCTCGATGCAAGAGACTGGTTTGAGTTTGTTTTATTGTACAACTACGTGACAGAATGCATTCTTCTCAAACGCAGTGCGATCTGTTCGTTCAGTTCTAGCAGAGACTCTGCTGGTGATGTGCATGCATTGAGAGTAACTGTGTGTGTTGTGTGTCCTGTGCAGCTGAGCCGTGATGACTGACGTGATGATCAGCGCCACACCGATGGACGACATGAGGCTCAGTCCCAGCAAAGACCGGCTGACCTTCCAGGTAACGTCTGCTCACTGCTTTCTGCTTGGGTCTGCAGCTCCAGCTGCTCCTGAACGCTCAAATGTTTAAATAGGTAAAACTGAATTAAATCCGTTTTGTTTTTTTCCCCCAAATTTCATTTAGATTTTTTACAAAATTCTATTTGATGTTATCCCAAATTCTGCTTTCTCTGTTTTTATTTTTTAATTACATTTTAATAATCAAGAAGGATGTCTAATCAGTTGAATTCATAAAACTTCAACAATTGAATAGTTTGCCAAAATATTTATTTTTAAAAACAATATTAGAGCCCCATGAAATATGTTTTCAGAAATCCTGTGTTGTCTATTTTAATTTTTCTGCATTCTGTTTTATGATTGATTGCAAATGTATTATCAAAACAGTATTCCTGTAACAGTAGAGTTTGGTGCTTGCTTTAAATCCCGGGGAACGCATGAACTGATAAAGTGTAAACCTTGAATGCGATGTAAATGTATCAAACGAATGCATACAGCTTTAACGAATTAATTAAACTTTTGAAATGTAATCAGATGGAAATGTAACAATTCCTTTTATTTTAAAAGGCTGCACAATAGAGGTTTACAAAATTGTATCATATTCAGTAAGGTTTTAAAAAACTGTATATGTATTATTATTATTATTTTAACCGACTTCATACGCACTAGTCCGTATCACCATCTGATTAAGTGTACAGCCCTACTTTTGATTTATTCATCCAACATTTGCCAAATTAATTCCGTGTTACGCAGTAAATTCAATTTTTTATGATGGATTCAGTCCGTGTTCTCCACATTGCAGAAGTCATATAGTCATGTGAAGAATAAAACCGCATCTGTTCATCGCAGCCTCCTGTCTGCTAGATATTTGGATGCTCCAAGTGCAAATGAGTTCTGACTCTGTAATGCTTCACCTGAGCGTTTAGAGATGAGAAGGTCTTCCGTTAGCGTTTATGAGGATTTGAACCGTGTCATGAACTCATCTGAGCTCCTCTAGAGTTTCCTGTGTCTTGAACCGTCTCAGGAGGTGCTGTGGAAACATTTAGTCTCTTTTTAGAATGAAGGGCTGAAAACCTTCCTCTGGGGTTTTTGTTCAGAGTTTAATGGCTGATGGTTATTTTTAGTCTGGATCTTCAGTCTCATGCTCTGCTGTTGTTTATGGATCGGGGGGTCAGACGAGGGTCTCATGGTTCAGTTCCTGTTATAGAACATCTCTCTTGTCCTTCTTTTCATCCGTTTTCTTTCTCATCATTCACTCACTCACTCACACACACACACACACACACACACACACACTAATGTTCTTTCCACTGGCGTGTTGCCCAAATTGTGTTATTGGTTTCCCTGCCGCCCATGTATGTCACTGAATGATGCCGAGCTAAAAATACACCTCACTTCATCCAGAATTCAGCCGAACGAGACTTCAGGACGTCAGGGGAGAGAGTGAGTGTGAGTGAGTGTGTGTGTGTGTGTGTGTGTGTGTGTGTGTGT